>NW_027185872.1:2239492-2244111 GCF_028583685.1 Petaurus breviceps papuanus
TCTGTCTGTCTGTCTGTCTGTCTGTCTGTCTGTCTGTCTGTCTGTCTGTCTGTTTCTTTGTCTACTTAAATCAAAGAAATTCTGCTTCGAAAAAGTATGTGGTAGGAAAATCCCTGGATTTTGAGTTTGAGGACCTGGGTTCAAAGCCTGATTCTGCCCCTTAGTCCTTTGGGTAAACTTTGGAAAGAAAGTCACTCATGGGGGCCTCAGTTTCCTCACTGGCAAAAAGAAGAGGTTGGACTCAAAGGCCAGGCCCTATATACTGTGACCCTCCTAACCCTAGTGTCCCAGTGCTAATGAAGGCTTCCTCCAGTACTTGCAGTCAACTTGATTGCTGGCTTCCATGATTTCTCTTTAATTCTAATGAGTCCTTGGTTCTTTTGTTCATAGGTTGATGGGCTTCTGGACAGCATCTGTAGACAGTCTGGGTTTCTTCTTCTACTGGCAATGATTAAATTACTTGTTTTGGAGTTCCAATGGCCTTCCTGGCCCTACAGAGCAACCAACAGAGACTTGAAGAAATCCATACGCTGTCAAAAAAAAAAGAGAAAAAACAAGAGAAATTAGCAGTGAAGAAAAGGGAAGTGGGAAAGGATCCCCATATGAATGTGGCTCTGGATTTCTATACTGCCTATTTCGGGGGCTACATCAGTGACCTTACTCTCTTGCCAGTAGCCATGTAAGTTGAAACTGGAACATGGTCTGTTACAGAGAAAGGAGTAGAAAAAACCCCCATTCCCCATGTGTCCAAGCCCAGAGCTGCTTTCCAGCTGTGGCTCAAAGGATCCATTTGACCAGGCGTCCTCCCATCGTCTGACACAATGGGTCTAGGCTGACATCAGTACTGTCTTCCCTTCAGTTGCCATGCTTCCTTTCAAACCAGAAGGAGCAGACCCTTTCCTGAATATTCTGTCTCTGCTCCTCCACATGTTGACACCTGCCAACTCGTGAGTGAGGAGACCTGTCAGCACTAGGCTCTTTCTCCTCCACTGTCACTGGTCTAATGACATCTCCATGTGTCTGTGATTTTCTCTCCAACATGGCAAGAATTGCAAATATCTCTTAGTGTGTAGGTGTAAAGTTCTTCTCCTATAGTAGAAGCATAAAATATTCTCTGACTTAAGGACTGCTTGTGTGCTGGGCAGGCAAGGAATGTGAGCCTTCCCCTCATTAGATGGGGATAAATCACTTGGAGACAGATACTCCTGCTTGATAAAGGCATCCTTTGGAATGACTGACTCCAAAACGAGGTTACCTTTCTCAACAGATGTTGGAAGTAGGGTCAAAATTTTAAAAAGTAGCTTAGTTTAGGGGTCTAAAGGGATATGAACTACCAATAAATAGTTATTGTTGTTGCACGCATTTTGAATTCAAGTCTTAGGGACTGAATATCTCTATGGAAGTGTCTTCACACTACTCTTTGGGTTTAAATATCCTGTTAGGGCAAGAGCAACTTGTCAAGTATAAGATTTGGGATCCAGGGTTGGAGAGCCATTGTCGTTACAAAGATCTGAGGGCTTTGTTGCACTGCAAGGTCCACACAAGTCACCATGTGATAGGGGAATCAGACAGGCTGATGGTGGGAGCTCAGGCTGAGAAGTCATGTCCATGATTATGGAACAGGAGAGAGGCATAATCCTTATAAAGATGGAAGCAAAAGTTCCTTCATGTTGTCCCTGGTGGTCCATATCTGGATCATTCTGTGTAATAGAATACTCTCATTCGTAAGAAATGATGAGCAGACAGATTTCCAAAAGACCGTGAAAGACCTGTATGAACTGATGCTGAGTGAGCAGAACCAGGGGAGCGTTGTCTCTGTGGAGCCAACCAGTCAGATCGCACAGGTTCATAACCCTGGACTCATCTGTGATTCTTCCACCCCTGCCATTATGATGAGTCAGTCACCAAATTCTGTCCTTTCTACCAACCGACCATTTCTTCCATCTGTCCCTTCCTCCCTTCTCATACCACAGTCACTCACGTTCAGGCTCCCTTCTTTCTTCCAGACTCCTACTGCAGAAGTTTCTTAAGCCCTGGCTCCCATCCCAGTGCATTGTCCACATGAGTTTCCTGAAGTACAAATCTTCCTAAAAAGCTACAGTGGTACTCTGAAAATAAAATGCAAACTTCTCTGCTCCTCTGTAAAACCTTTAACACTCAGGATTCCAGAATATCATTTCTGGACTCTTTACACACTATGTTACAGACAGGCTGACTTATCTGTGGTCCTAATCTCTGTACCTTTGCCAATAAACACTGCCACATATTTTTAATGAAGGATTTGATGGGGGAAAAGCAAAATAATAAAAATAATAATAAAACTATGCTTCAAAGGTCCCATCACGTGGTTTAATGAAGCCCCTTCATGGGCTGAATTGGTTTGTTAGCCCTGTCAGTCCCATGCGGACTGGCATATAATAACAGTAAATGTTTGTTACTTGATTGATCATTTCTTTGTATTCCCAGCACTTAGTACAGTGCTTAGTATGTAGTAGGCGCTTAATAAGAATCTGTTGACTTGGTTTATTCAACAGAATCCATCCACTAAAAACATATAGATCATTCATTGTTGACTACAGAAATGTAAAATATCACATGCTACCTGATGGTTATAGGACCCATCAGAACCTTAATATCCCACTAGTCACAAGAATGGCTGTCCAGACTTCTCCTCTTCCTCCTCCTCCTCTCTATCCTTCCTCCTCCTCCTCCTCCTCCTCCTCCTCCTCTTCTTCTTCTTCTTCTTCTTCTTCTTCTTCTTCTTCTTCTTCTTCTTCTTCTTCTTCTTCTTCTTCTTCTTCCTTCTTCCTTCTTCCTTCTTCCTTCTTCCTTCTTCCTTCTTCCTTCTTCCTTCTTCCTTCTTCCTTCTTCCTTCTTCCTTCTTCCTTCTTCCTTCTTCCTCATTGCACCATTCAGCACAATCCAAGAGCTGAGTTGCTGAATTTTGTGAGAAACTGACCCAATATGCTTTTTGGAGGCGGGAGTGTTTTCTTTTCCTCTGACTTTGGGCCAGAGTGAGCATAAGGCTCTAGTTCAAGCTTGAGAATGAGTGCCTATAATATGAAGCCCTTCCCTGTGCACTATTTTCCTTTGGTCGATTGGTTACCGCCATGGCTGGGTGGTGTTCATATGGTAAGAACTAGAGTACAGCCTCTACGCTGTAGCTGGCCAGCTCTTCCAAGCTGCATTCCACTCGTGGTCAATGAACTCGGGCTCAGGAGAGGTGAGATTCCCACCCAAACTGCCCACCCAGGCGACGGCTTGAAAATAACATTTCTTCTCATGTCAATTCTGCCTTTTTTCCATTGGCTGCTTTCCATCTCTGGTCTACATTGAACCCAGCCTAGCCCAGCCCAACCCAGCAAGGTTTTCTCTTAGATGACTTCTCTGTTGTTCTAGGCATCAGGGTTGCTGTGAGTCAGGTTTATTGGATACCAAGACCTCCTTCTGCCAGTGGGGAGAGGAGGACTAGCAAAGGAATCAGAAGAACTGGAGAACCCCCCTTTCTGGGGCTTGGCTCGCCAGCTCACATGAGCGGGGTTTCTGCTTTCATTAAAAGGAGATGGGGGAAAAAAAACAGGTTATACAGGATCAATTTTAGAATTCCAGGGTTTGGGAGATGATATCATTACATTAAAATTGTCCAAAATATTTAATGAACTAACTCTACACTCATTATGAAGTCCATTGGCTTTGGGGACTGTGAGATGGTGAAGCACTTTCTGACACTCGTGGGTTTTTTTTTTCTGAAAAGGTTATTGCAACATATTCTCAGTCTGTGCTGAACACCCACTTGTTAATGTAGTCAAAGAATCTTAAAAGAAAAAAAACAAGTCAAAGACTTTCAGAGTTGGAAGGGGACTCAATGGCTATCTGGTCCAACCTACATCTGAGAAAAAGCCCCTGGTGGGCATTTCTATAGCACTTGGCTAAGTGCTTTAAATAGATCATCTCCTTTGGTCCTCACAGCAACGTAGTGACGTAGGTGTTGTTGCTGTCTGCATTTTACAGATGAGAGAAGTAAAGTACTCACCCAAGCTCACCCAGATAGCAAATGTCTGAGGCAGGATTTGAAAGCAGGACTTCCTGACTTCAGGTCCAGCACCATACACTGCACTTATCACATAAGCTCCTGCCTCATCTTGAAATATCAATAAGGTGATCAGTGAACATTTATTAGTTAAGCATTGTGCTGAGTGCTGGGGATACAAAAATAGGCAAAAGACAGTCCCTGCCCTCAAAGGGCCATCTGGTCTTTGTCTGAAGACCTGTACTGTGGGGCAACTCCCCACCTCCTGAAGTGCCTCGTCTACTTTGGGACAGCTTCACATTTCCTAGAGGTTTTCTTTAACCAGAGCCACAATGTGTCCTCATGTGAAATGAATTCAAGGTTGAGCCTTTACCATATTGCTTACTCTTCTCTGGACTCTTTTTCAATTTATCAGTGACCTTTTTAAATTGCACTCCCCAGAAATGAACAGAGTCCTCCATGTGTGCTCTGACCAGGGTAGAACACTTTGGGACTTCTATTTCTTACAGCTATCTCTCTCTGTCTCTCTCTGTCTCTCTCTGTCTCTCTCTCTCTCTCTCTCTCTCTCTCTCTCTCTCTCTCTCTCTCT
>NW_027185872.1:2244211-2279076 GCF_028583685.1 Petaurus breviceps papuanus
TCTCTGTCTCTGTCTCTGTCTCTCTCTCTCTGTCTCTCTCTCTCTCTGTCTCTGTCTCTGTCTCTGTCTCTCTCTCTCTCTGTCTCTGTCTCTGTCTCTGTCTCTGTCTCTCTGTCTCTCTCTCTCTGTCTGTCTCTCTGTCTCTCTCTCTCTCTCGCTCTCTCTCTCTCTTTCTCTCTCTCTCTCTTTCTCTCGCCTTTTGGAGGGCAATTAGGGTTAAGTAACTTGCCCAAGGTTACACGACTACTTTTATGTGTGTGTGGATGTGGGTGTTATGTGTCTGAGGCTGGAACTGAGCTCGGGTCCTTCTGACTCCAGGGCCGGCGCTTTTCTCACTGTGCCACCTAGCTGACCCTATGCATCTCTCTCTTTTTTTTTTTAATTCTTTAATTTATTAATTTGTTTGTTTCCTTTTAGTTTACAGGATTCAATTCCACAATTCCTTGAATTTCGCATTTTGTCCCCCTCCCTCCCCTCCCCCCCATGGTGGCTTATAGACAAGTATAGGATCTGTAAATACTTTCACATTATACATTGGTCAGGTTATAAGGATGGATTATACCAGCTGGAATGAAAAATGGTAAAGAGTACATAAAATCAAATAAGAGAATGAAAAAGATCAGGTATTTTGCTTCCACCTGGATATAAACTTAGTTCTTTCTCTGGATGCACGTTTTTCTTTCCATCATGCGTCTTTTGGGATTGACTTATATCCCTGCATTGCTGAGAAGAGTCCAGTCTATCAAAGTTGGTCATCACACATACGTTGTGTCTGTAATTGTGTACAAATTTCTCCTGGTTCTACTCTTCTCACTCAGCATCAGTTCTTTTAAGCCTCTCCAGGTAAATATGAAGACCGTCTGCCCCTTGTTTCTTATAACACAATAGTATTCCATAACATGCATATACCACAACTTGTTCAGCCATTCCCCAATTGATGGGCACCCCCTTAATTTCTAATTCTTTGCTACCACAAAAGAGCTGCTATAAACATTTTTTGTACATATGGGTCTTTCTCTTATTTCTATGATCTCTTTGGGATATAACCCTAGGAGTGGTATTGCTGGATCAAAGGGTCTGAAAGTAATTATAGCCCTTTGGGCATAATTCCAGATTGTTCTCCAGAAAGGCTGGATCAGTTTACAACTCCAACAACAATGCATTAGTGTTCCAGGTTGCCCACATCCTCTTTAGCATTTGTCATTTCCCTGTTTTGTCATCTTAGCCAATCTGACTGGTGAGATGTGGTACCTCAGAGTTGTTTTGATTTGCATTTCTCTAATCAATAGTGAATTAGAGCATTTCTTCATGTGCTTATAGATAGCTTTAATTTCTTTCTCTGAAAACTGCCTGTTTATATCCTTTGACCATTTATCAATTGGGGAATGACTTGTATTCTTATAAATTTGACTCAATTCTCTGTATATTTTAGAGATGAGTCCTTTGTCAGAGACATAGGTTGTAAAGATTCTTTCCCAATTTCCCACATCCCTCTTAATCTTGGTTATATTGGCTTTGTTTGTACAGAAACTTTTCAATTTCATGTAGTCAAAATTATCCATTTTACATTTTATAATGTTCTCTAATTCCTGTTTAGTCAAAAAGTCATTCCCTCTCCACAAGTCTGATAGGTAAACTATTCCTTGTTTTAGCAGACTGCTTACAATATCAACCTTTATACCTAGATCATAAACCCATTTAGACTTGATTTTGGTATATGGTGTTAGATAATGGTCTATGTCCAGTTTCTGCCATACTATATTCCAGTTTTCCCAGCAGTTTTGTCAAATAGTGAGTTCTTATCCCCAAAACCAGGGTCTGGGGGTTTATCAAACAATACATTACTGTAGTCATTGACTTCTGAATCTCGTGTGCCTAATCTATTCCATTGATCCACTCCTCTATTCCTCAGCTAGTACCAAGTAGTTTTGAGGACTGCTACTTTATATTACAGATTGAAATCTGGTAAAGCTAGTCCACCTTCCCTAGCATTTCTTTTCATTAATTCCCTTGATATTCTGGACCGATTATTCTTCCAGATGAATTTTGTTACTATTTTTTCTAACTCTATAAAGTAGTTTTTTGGTAAATTAATTGGTATGGAGCTAAATATATAATTTAATTTAGGTAAAATTGTCATTTTTATTATATTAGCTCGACCCAGCCATGAGCAATTAATATTGTTCCAATTAGTTAGATCTGACTTTATTTGTGTGAAAAGTGTTTTGTAGTTATGATCATACAGGTCCTGGGTTTGTTTTGGCAGGTAGATTCCCAAATATTTTATAATGTCTACAGTAACTTTAAATGGGATTTCTCTTTCTACTTCTTGCTGTTGAATTTTATTGGAAATATATAGGAATGCCGAGGATTTATGTGGGTTTATTGTATATCCTGCAACTTTGCCAAATTTATTTATTGTCTCAAGCAGTTTTTTTACTTGATTCTCTAGGATTCTCTAAGTATATCATCATATCATCTACAAAGAGTGATAGCTTGGTCTCTTCTTTGCCTAACTTGATTCCTTTGATTTCTTTTTTTTTCTCTAATTGCTACTGCTAACATTTCTAGTACCAGATTGAATAAGAGGGGTGATAGTGGACACCCTTGTTTTACCCCTGATCTTATGGGAAATGCTTGTAGCTTCTCCCAATTACATATAATACTTGCTGATGGCTTTAAATAGATGCTACCTATTATTTTAAGGAAGGCTCCATTTATTCCCATACTTTCTAATGTTTTTAATAGGAATGGATGTTATATTTTGTCAAAAGCCTTTTCTGCATCTATTGAAATGATCATGTGGTTTCTGCTAGTTTTATTGTTGATATACTCAAATATACTGATGGTTTTCCTAATATTAAACCATCCTTGCATTCCTGGAATAAATCTTACCTGATCAAAGTGTATTATTCTTGAGATAAGTTGCTGTAGTCTTTTGGCTAGTATTTTATTTAGAATTTTTGCATCTATATTCATGAGGGAGATTGGTCTATAATTTTCTTTCTCGTTTTATCTCTTCCTGATTTAGGTATCAGTACCATATTTGTGTCATAAAAAGAATTTGGTAGGACCCCTTCTTACTAATTTTCCCAAATAGTTTGTAGAGTATTGGAATAAATTGTTCTTTAAATGTTTGATAGAATTCACTAGTGAATCCATCTGGCCCTGGAGATTTTTTCCTAGGGAGGTGACTGATGGCTTGTTCAATTTCTTTTTCTGAGATGGGATTATTTAAGTAATTTACTTCCTCTTCAGTTAATCTGGGCAACTTGTATGTTTTTAAATATTCATCCATTTCCCTAAGATTGTCAAATTTATGTGCATACAATTGGGAAAAATAATTCCTAATTATTGTTTTGATTTCCTCTTCATTGGAGGTAGATTCACCCTTTTCATTTTTGATACTCATAATTTGGTTTTCTTCTTTCTTTTTTTTTTATCATATTGACTAAGGGTCTATCAATTTTGTTGGTTTTTTCATAAAACCAGCTCTTGGTTTTATTTATTAGTTCAATAGTTTTCCTAATTTTGATTTTATTAATCTCTCCTTTTTCTTCAATATTTCCAGTTTAGTATTTAATTGGGGATTTTGAATTTGTTCTTTTTCTAGGTTTTTTAATTGCATGCCCAATTCGTTGAGCTCCCTTTTCTCTAATTTAATCACGTATGCACTCAGGGATATAAAACTTCCCCTAAGGACTGCCTTTAATGCATCCCACAGATTTTGGTATGTTTTCTCATTATTATCATTCTCTTGAATGAAATTACTGATTGTTTCTATAATTTCTTGTTTGACCCACTCATTCTTTAGGATTAAATTGTTTAATTTACAGATAGTTTTTAGTCTGTCTTTCCCTGGCCCTTTATTGCATATAATTTTTATTACATCAGTACCTGAGAATTATGCATTTAATATTTCTGCCTTACTGCATAGAATTCTGAGGTTTTTATGCCCTAGAACATGGTCAATTTTTGAGTATGTGCGATGAACCGCTGAGAAGAAAGTATATTCCTTTTTATCCCCATTCAGTTTTCTCCAGAGATCTATCATACTTATCCTCTCTAAAATCCTGTCCACCTCCTTAACTTCTTTCTTGTTTATTTTGAGGTTGGATTTATCAAGTTCAGAGAGGGGGAGATTAAGGTCTCCCACTAGTATAGTTTTGCTATCTATTTCTTCCTCTAATTCCTTTATCTTCTCCTCTAGGAATTTGGATGCTACACCACTTGGTGCATATATGTTAAGTAGTGATATTGCTTCATTCTTGATGGTGCCTTTTAACAGGATATAGTTTCCTTCCTTATCTCTTTTAATTAGGTCAATTTTTGCATTTGCTTTATCTGAGATAAGGATTGCTACCCCGGCTTTTTTTTTTACTTTAGCTGAGGCATGATATATTTTACTCCAACCTTTTACCTTTACCTTGTGTGTATCCCTCTGTTTCAGATGTGTTTCTTGTAAACAGCATATTGTAGGATTATTATTTCTAATCCACTCTGCTATCCATCTGCATTTTAGAGGAGAGTTCATTCCATTCACATTTACAGTTATGATTGTTATCTGTTTCTTTCCCCTCATCCTATTCCCGCCCCTGTTAATGTTCATATTTTCCCTCCCTTCTCCCTTCCCTCCTTTAATAGTTTTCCTATTGACCACTGGCTCCCTCAGTGTTCCCTTTTTGGCCCCCCTCCCTTTTCCTCCCCTTTTCCCCTTACTACTTCCCTCCCTACAAACCACTCCCACCCCCCTTTTGTAACCCTTTCCCCCTCCTACTGCCTGTAGGATACTGTTATAATTAATGGACTATGCTATTTTTTCTTCACATCAAGAATGACAGGAATAAATCTCATGTGAAGCTCCTGTCCCTTCCCTCTTTCCCTCTAAAATGATTCTTTTTGCGTTCCTTCTCTATAGCGTCCTATGCTTAACTGGTTGTTATTCCCTCCTTGTACCAGAACCAATGAGGGAAAAGCTCATATGCTTCCCAACACCCTCCCTTTTTTTCCTCTGCTATACAGTTTTTATGCCTCTATGAGTGGCATAATTTAACCTTTTCCACTTCACCCAGTCCCTTTGTAGCCCTTAACAAGATTTTTTTTAAATTGTCATTTTGTGTATTTTATAGTCATACCCTCTACTTGTCTATAACCAGTTTGCTCTTATCAAATAGCAGGGTGTGTGTGTGTGTGTGTGTGTGTGTGTGTGTGTTCTCCTTTTTTACCTTTCTAAGTCACTGTTGCATTTCGTAATTGGAGGTTGAATTTTCCATTGAGTTCTGGCTTTTTTATCAAGAAGGTCCGGAACTCTGTTATATCATTGAATGACCATCTCTTTGCCTGGAAGAATATGCTCAGTCTCGCTGGGTATGTGATCCTTGGTTGTAATCCGAGCTCTTTTGCCTTCCTGAAAATTGTATCCCACTGCCTCCGATCTTTCAGTGTAGAGGCTGACAAATCCTGTGCAATCCTCACTGTGGACCCTCGATATTTGAATTGTTTCTTTCTGGCCGCTTGAATTATTTTCTCTTTTATCTGGTAGTTCTGGAGTTTGGCCACAACATTTCGAGGACTTTTCAGTTTGGGATCTCTTTCAGCAGGTGTCCGGTGGATTCTCTCGATTTCTATTTTCCCTCAAGTTCTAATATCTCAGGGCAGTTTTCCTTAAAGAGCTCTTGGAGAATGTTGTCCAGGCTCATTTTTTCATCATAATTTTCTGGTAGGCCTATGATTCTCAGATTATCTCTCCTGGATCTGTTTTCCAGGTCAGTTATTTTTTCTTTGAGGTATTTTAACTCTTTTTCTAATTTTTCATTCTTGTTGTTTTGCTTGGCTAATTCTTGGTTCCTCATAGAGTTATTTGTTTCCATTTGTTTAATTCTGGTTTTTAGCAAATCATTTTCCTTGGTTAAATTTTGAAGCTTTTTTTTTTCCATATCATACACTTTTCTTTTTAGAGAGATGTTTTCCTCATTATGATGTTTTTCTAATTCTGCTATTTTCGTTTTGAGCGAATTATTTATTTTGTCTTCTATCTCTCTCATTTTGTTTTTAAAGTTCCTTTTGATCTCATCTAGGAGAGCCTTCTGTGCTTGGGATCCATTCCCTGTTGAAGTTTCAGCTGTGGGTGTGGAGTCCACATTGTCTCCCTCTGAGGTTGGTTCCTCCCTCTGAGGATAGTAGGACTCCAGAGTCTTTGTCTTTGTAATCTGCTTTCTACCCATTTTGAGGCAGGGTCCTAACCATGCCCTTCCTCTAGGATCCCAAGCCTTTACTGTAGAGGGTTTTGCCCTGGGCAATAGTTATTATATTTTCAGGGTCAGAGGGGAGGTTTGGAGCAAGTGGGGTTCACTCTGTCATCCTCGTCTTTGGAGGTCCTGAAAGGGGCTTTTAAAAAAAAAAAGATTTCTGGGCTATGAAGTTGTAGCCCCAGGAGTGTTTGCTGTCCAGGACAGGGGCCCCTGTATTTGCTTCTTACTTTTCTCTTTCCAGTCCCAGCCCTTTGGTGATAGGCCTGGTAGTGGACCTTGTGGTTGGTGGGAAGACTTGCCCTCCGAGTTGATCAGGCCACTTCCAGGCCTGCATCTGCTGGCCGCCCCGGCCTGCGTCTTCTGCGCCCGCCATGCCCTCCCGGCCTGCGTCAGCCCTCGCCCGCCACCTAGTCTTCCCTATGCATCTCTCTTAATATTGCCTTTTGTAGTTCTGCCATTCTTGACTGTTATATCTTACCATTTACTGATTTATAAAGTGTATAATAGGTGTTAAGATAGTGTGGTATAGTAGAGAGTAAGCTGAGGTTGGAGTCAGGTAACCTGGGGTGGAGACACATGCTGGTGGTGTAACCTCAGACAAGGGGTCATTTCTCAGGGCTCTAGTCTAGGCAATTCTCTAAGATTACAAGGAGCTGATCTGCATTGTAGGGGCAATTCTCTTAAGTGGAAATTCCATTCACCAATGAAGTCACAGGTCCAGAATTGCCTCTATCTCTATGTGCACTGTTGGGCACTTAGGATACCAAGCCAACACAGAAAGAAGGTCCTGCCCTTAAGAAGCTTCAGTTCTCCATTTTATTCCTACTAATTTTATATACAAATCTGCTTTTGATGTATTATTTGTAAGCCATACCTCCCCAGCCTTCTACTTGTGAAGATGAGTATTTTGAAATTAAATATAAGGCTTTGCATTTAGCCCTTTAAACTTTTCAGTTTATTAGATTTGACCTAATATTTAGTCTGGCAAGGTCTTTCTGAATCCTATTATCCAACACATTAACTATCTTTCCTCTTTGCTTTGAGTCAAGTACAAATTTGATAAGCATGCCACCTATGTCTTCATGTGAAGTCATCGTTTTTTTTTTTTTTTACTGAACTGTGTTATAGAAGTGTTTGTTTTGTTTCCTGAATTGAAGATAGAACAATTTTTTTTAAAAAAGAAATAAATCATAAGGCCAATTAAGATGCTTGGGGTTCTCCACTGGAAACCTTCTTAATGACCTCTCTTTGGGTCCAGTAAGTCAATCATATCTCTGTCTACCTAATTGGAGTTCCATGAAGTCCATACTTCTCTATTTTCCCACAAAAATAACATGAAAGGATTAAGACAAATGTTCTCCTAAAATATTGGAAAGTGATACATCCCTAGCATCTTCCTGTTCTATCACTTTAGAATTTTTGTCATCAAAGGAACTGAGGGAGAAGATTCTGGGAAGATGGCAGAATAAAGCAGGAAGCTCTCCCAAATTCCCCCACAAACAACTTAAAATCGTGTCTCAAAGTGAATTTTGAGTGACAAAAATAATTAGATGTCAGAGTAAAGCAGTTAGTCAGATAACTTGGGAGGACTCTAGGAAATATCTGACTTCCCAAGGTAGGGGTCAGAAGAGCAGAATACAACGGTGTCAGAGGAGCTTCAGCTTCAGAAACTTTTGTCCCACAGAGAGTGTGGGAGTCCAGCAGCTGGGCAGAGATACATTGAAGGGCCCTCCACTGGTGCTGGATGGGTTGGGAGGCAAAGGTCAGCTGACCAGATGAGGTCCCAGTCTGTGGGCTAGGAGAAGCAAGTGTGCACTCATGAGTACAGTCACAGAGGGGAAGGGACTCTGCTAGCTGTGGTTACTCACAGAACAGCTGAGTCCCTGGTTTTGGTTCCAGGGCAGAAGGGTGAACTGAAGCTTACAGTCATCAAAGGAACCACAGGAGCAAGAGCATTTGTAGTGACGGAGTGGTAGGGACTCTAGGCATGTCTCAGGGGAAGAAAGGAGTACCTGAGGTCAGGTCAGGCCTCCTGATAAAGCTCAGAAAACAACAGGATAAAATTCTTGAAGCTTGAGACATGAACCCCGTACCTCAGGACTACAGCCCAACTCTAACACAAAGTTAACAGCCAAGGAATAAGCTGCTTTAAAAAATGAACAAGTAAAAGAGAAAGGACCCTATCATAGATAATTACACTTGTTATAGAGAATATCTACCTTCAAAATCAGAAGAAGACAGTGAACTCAAAGCAACTAGTTCTAGAACTGAAAAAAAAAATGTAGAAATGGTCACAAGCCCCCAAATAGATCTTAGAAATAACTGAAAAAGGACTTTGAAAATAAAGTAAGAAAGGTTGAGGAAAAATTAAGAAAAAAAGGAAGAGCAATGCAAGAAAATCAAGGAAATTATGAAAAGAAAGTCAAAATTTGGAAAACGAAATCCAGAAATTTGCGTAAGAAAGTTATTCCTTCAAAATTGGAATCGGGCAAGGGAGAGCTAATAACTTCATTAGACACCAAGAAATAAACAAAATAAAAAAATGAAAAAAAATAGGAGAGAATGTTAAGCATCTCATTAGAAAAACAACTGATCCAGAAACAGATGGAGGAGAAACAATGTAAGATCTGTTGGACTATCTGAAAGCTATGATTAAAAAAGCTAGTCTAGACACTATACTTCATGAAAGTTTTCAGGAAAACTACCCAGGAGTTTTAGGATTTGAAGGTAAAATGGAAGCTGAAAAAAATCCACCATCCCCCACCTGAAAGAGATGCTAAGATGAAAACTCACAGGAACATTATAGCTAAGTTTTGAGCTACCAGGTCAAGGAAAAACATATTCCAAACAACTAGAATGAAACAATTTCAATACTGTGGGGCTCCAGTCAGGATAACATAAGATTGAGTAGTTCCTATATCAAAAGAATGAAGAACATGGAACAGAATATTTTGAAGAGCAAAGAAGCTGGGTTTGCAACCAAGAATTACCCAGCAAAGCAGAAGGTAATCTTGTATGGGAAAAAATATTACATGAATTAAAAGACTTCCAGCTATTCATGAGGAAAAGACCAGTATTGAATGGAAAATTGGATTTACAAGCATCAGGAGAGACCTAAGAAGGTAAACAAGAAAGGTCAATCATAAGGAATTTGATGAGGTCAAATTGTTTACTTCTTATGTGGGAAAATGTTATCTGTAACTTTTAAGAATGCTATAACTAGTAGGGCAGCTTGAAAGATCATACATAGATAGAAGGTTTTGGGTTGAGTTGAGAGTGAGGGGATCATCCTAAAAAATGAAATTGGTTAAGGAGAAATAAAAATGGGAAAAAATATCTTATAGAAATGAATATGAATGAAAGAACTGTTACAGGGAAGGGCAAGAGGAAGTGGAAGGCTTATAATGCTACAATCTTATTCTCATCAGAACTGACTTAGAAAGGAATATCATATACATCTAGAAGGATATAAAAGTCTTCTTAAGTTAAGAGAACTCGGAGGGCAAGGGGATAAGATAGGGAGGGACTCTTAGAAGAATGGGTAGATGAAGAAATAGGAGGACAACCAGAGAGGAAAAGATGGGATTCTTTGAAATGGTGAGGATTAGCGAGGCAGTAGTCAGAAGTAAGTTAGACTTCTGAAGAGGGAGTGGGTAAAAAAGGATGAATGATGAGGAAAAATAGAATGCCAAGAAACAGACAACTCGAAATTTTAACTTTGAATATGAAGGGGATGAACTCACCCATAAAACAGAAATGGTTAGTAGAACAGATTAAAAACCAGAATCTGACAATATGTTGTTTACAAGAAACATCTTTAAAAATGAGATGAATATAGAGTAAAAATAAAGGGTTGTAGTAGAATTTATTATGCTTTAGCTGATACGAGAGAGAGAGAGAGAGAGAGAGTAGGGATAACACGCCATATCTCAAAGTACAAACTAAAATAGATTTAATTAAAAGAGATAAAGAAGTAAACTGCTTTATGATAAAGGATACCATAGATAATGAAGTAATATCAAGGCTATAGCACCTAAAATTTTAAAGGAAAAGCTAAATGAATTACAGATGGAAATAGATAGCAGAACTGTAATTTCTACCTTCCCACCTCAGAACTAAATAAATCTTACAAAAAATAAATTAAAACGAAGTCAAGGAGAGGAATAGAATCTTAGATATACTAGCTATAATGGATATCTAGAGAGAATTGAATGGGAATATAAAGAAATATACCTTTTCTCAGCAGTTCATGGTACCTTTACAAACATTAACTATGTGTCGAGGCATAACAACTTTATAATTTAATAGAGAAAAGAAAAAAAATATTAAATGTATCCTTTTCATATCATAAGTCAATTAAATTACATTTAATAAGGGGACCTGGAAACACAGATAAAAAATTAATTGGAGACAAAACAACCTAATCTTAAAAAATAAGTGGATTAAAAACCAAGACATAGAAGCAATAAATAACTGTATCAAAGAATATGATAATAATCAGAAAACATACTAATAAGCCATAGGATATAGTAAAACCATTAATCACAACAAATGTTTCTCTAAATGCTTAAAAGAGCAGACCAATGAATTGGGTATGTAATTAAAAACACTATAAAAAGAAAAATTAAAAATCCCCAAGTAAGCAACAAATTCTAAATCCTAAAAAATTAAAGGTGAGATTAATAAAATTAAATGTAAGAAAATCATTGAATTAAGAAATAAAGCTATAAGTAAGTTTTATGGAAAAAAAATAAGTAAGTCCCTGGTTAATAGGGAGAGAGAGAAATAGAGAAGAAGAAGACGATGATGATGAAGAAAAGAAGGAGAAAATGACGATGATGATGATGATGACCAAATAACTACTATCAAAAATGCCAAAGGTGAATATAACACTATTAGTGATGAAACCAAAGCAATCATTGGGAGTAATTTTGCCCAATTATATTGCAATAAATTTAACAATTTAAGTGAAATGGAAGAATACTTACAAAAATATAAATTGCCTAGATTAACAGAAGAGGAAATAGAAAAGATAAACTATTTTAGGAAAAAAAAAAATGAAACAGGCCCTAAATGAGCTTCCTAAGGAAAAGGCAAGAGAAGCAGATAAATTTACAAGTGAATTCTGTGAAACATTTAAACATCCACAAAATCTAATGTTAAATAAATTATTTGGAATAATAGGCAAAGAAGGAGTCCTACCAAACTTCTTTTATGAAACAAATATGGTGCTGATATGCTCAACCAAGAAGAGCAATAACATGCCGGATCAATATCACTAACGAATGTGGTTGCAAACATCTTAAATAAAATATTAGTTAGGAGATCACAACAACATGTGGCAAAGGTTATATATCATGACCCAGTGGGATTTATACTGGTAACACAGTGATAGTTTACAAGGAAAACTCTTAATGTGATTTATTATACAAAAAACAAAAGTAACAAAAATCGTATGATTATATCAATAGATGAAGAAAAAGCTTTTGACAAATACAATACTCATGCCTCTTTAAAAAAAACTTGAAAGGATAGGTATAAATGTATTTTTCCTCAAATGATAAGAAGTATCTGCCTAAAACCATAAGTAAATATTATTTGTATTGGGATTAAGCTAGAAGCCTTCCCGGTAAGATCAGGAGTGAAACAAAGATGTCTATTGTCACCAATATTTTTCCATATTGTATTAGAAATGTTAGCAATAGCAATAAGAGGTGGAAAAGGAATCAGAATTGACAATGAGGTAATAAAACTATTTCTTTTTTTCAGATGCTACGATAATATATTTGAAAAATCCTAGAATTCAGCTTAAAAGTTAGTTAAAATAATTAATTTTAGCAAGGTAACAGGATATAAAATAAATCACCAGTATTTCTATATATCATCAACAAAATCCTGCAAGAAAAGATAGTGATAACCCATTTAAAATTAGCATAGACAGCATAAAATACCTGTGAGTATACCTGCCAAGACAAACCAGGAATTACAGGAACATAATTATAAAACGATTTTTATACAAATAAAGTCAGATTTAAATAAGTGGAAAAATATTAATTTTTTATGGGTGGGAAGAACCAATGTCATCAAAATGACAATTCTAACTAAATTTATCTACACATTCAATGCCATACCAATTAAATTACCAGAGAAAAAAATATTTTATTGAGCTATTAGAAATAATAAAATTCATTTGGAATACCAAAAGGTCAAGAATAGCAAAAGAATTAAAGAAAAAATTATGTAAACAATGGAGGTTTTGCAGTACTGGATCTTAAACTGTATTATAAGGCATTGATTATCGAAATTATCTGGCATCAGTCAAGAAATAGAAGTTGAATTAGTGGAATAGAGCAGACAATACAGTGTACATTAAAAGATGATTATGGTAACGTCGTGTTGACAAATGCAAAGATTTCAACCTGTGGGATAAGATTTCACTATGGGATAAGAATTTACTATTTGGTAAAAAAAAAAAACCATGTTGGGAAAACTGGAAAGCAGTTTGGCAGAAATGGGCAGAAATAGATTACTATCTCACACTATTTACAAAGATAAGGTTCCAATGGACACATGACTCAGATATGAAAGACATACAAATAAATTAGGAGAACATGGAACATCGTATCTATCAGAATTATGGAGACAGACAAATTTGTGAATAAGTAAGAGAGCAAGAGAATAGCTTTAGCTTTGGTGACAGCATGCTCATTAGCGGCCCTCCCCTCAGAGATCAGCCAGTCCAGAGCAGTGACGCAGGATGAGGGAAATGGCCAGGCCTCCATGAGAGTCAATGAACCAAAAGACAAAGTGGGAGAGATAGAGGACATGTGGATTTGGAGCTGAACTCGATCTGCCTGGGACAAGCTGGACAAATGAGAATATCGAGGGATGAAGATAGTAAATGTCTTGATCAACTTCTTGGGACCTTTGGAGGACTGACTTTGACCCACGGTCTGTGGTTAGTAGATGCTTGGCACTCACTTGAAATCAGAAAAAACAAGATCAATTGATGCTGAGAAGGCCATGACTTGTCCTAGAAGATCTTTATCACGGAGATATCTGACCGTTACAAATAGATGTGACAATGCCTGGGATGGATGAGAGCCACATGCCTGCTACTTTTTAGAGGCCTAGAAAGTCCAACTGAAGACCTCCAAAAGCAGTCCCCGAAACGTCCTTCCCCATGACCTTGGTCCTGTGTGTGGGAGCAGACATGAGTTCAGGATGAGAGGGACTGGGCAAGGTGGCTGGTACAGCCAGGGGGGTCTGGTTCAGGGTTTCACAAAGATTACTCACTCTTGACAAGTTCCCCAACTCTGAAATCCAATGTTTGCAGAAGTTCCTGGAAGGAGCCCTTTCTCTCAAATAATTCCTGCTCCACTGTTCCTGGGAGAAGCCACCATGTTCCTCCCTGTGGAGCCCAAGGACCTTTATCTCACTGATAGCACCCAAGGAGAAATGAGGGCAGCCACCCTGCTCTACCCAATGTACACACCTTTTTTGAAATCTCTCCCACTGCCAGCATGGATACCAGTGGCCTTTAGTTTCTAGGACATTGGCTTCCTGTTATCTCAAAACACCAGCAGTGAATAATTGAATTAGACCAAGGGAAATGACTTTGAATGTAGATAAAGCTAAGGCAGAAGGCAGTAAATTGGCATCCTCATCCACATGGGACCCTGAAGTGCTGTGTGAGCACTTCCTGCTTCAGGGACCAACCATCTGGAAAATGTGTCTGTGCATAGGTGTGCATTGTGTGTGTACATATGTATGAGTGAACATGTATTTTTGTTTGTATATACATATGTATATATGTGTGAAAATGTATATTAGATTCCTCTCTTCTCTCTCTCTCTCTCTCTCTCTCTCTCTCTCTCTCTCTCTCTCTCACACACACACACACACACACACACACACAGAAATATCTTCTCTTAGTCACTATAGAGCCTGAAGTTTCCTTATTCCATACTTCTTAAATCTCGTAAATAGCAGTCAGAGGAAATCCAGAATTCCTCAAGAAGGGACAGCAGCCACCACACCCATTTCTAGGGACTTAAGAGCTTTTTCAAAACCACCACATAACTTACTCTTTTGAAAGACCTGGAAGTATCTTATAGATGTTCATTTGTGCATTATTGCCTGTCAGTCTAGGAATCACCCCAAAACATTTCCTGCTGGATGTGGATAGTGCTCTGTCATTTGGGGAGAGGGGTGAGCTGAACAAGCCAGGAGTGGAGTTAAGGTAGTCATCCAACCAGCCCTCGTGTTTATGACCATTAGTCCAGTCAAGTCACTTTCTCCTGAATTATCTCCATTGTAAATTCTATTTGTAACTCACTCTTCTAGTACGATTAGAAACTGCCCAGCAGAGTGGAAATCAATGTCTGTAGTCAACTGGCACATGCTCCACACTGGGTGGACCTCAGCCTGCATCTCTATTGGTTCATTTACTGATTTGAACCTCAGCCACAGGTTCAGTTAGCTGTAGTTTAATTTCATATTGTTATTGGCTATTCCAGACATAATGGGCTTCAGATCTATGCTTTCTACTTTCTTAGAGTCAAACCATGTCAACAAGTATTTAGTAAGTACTTACTACGTGTAAGGCCATGTACTAAGAATTGTCATTCATTCATTCAGTCAAGAAATATTTATTTAGATGAGCCAGATACTGTGTTAAGCCTGTGGATATAGGAAGTCTTCAAATTCCCAATCAGTCAATGGACAAGCATTTACTGTGTAGACCCTATGGGCAAGGCACATTTTAGGCACTTGGTATACAAATACAAGAGTGAAATATTTCTTCCTCACGATCATGGAGCTAATATTCTATAGGGAGAGACAACATAGACAGTGATAGCCCTAATTTTGTTTTTATTTTGTTAATTAATGGGGGAGAGGGAGACAGATATTTTAAGCCATGTTGATTATTTAAAATGTATCAATAGAATATTCACTATAAAATGTGATGTTTAAAAATTTTCAAGAGACAAAGTTTCTGGGTAATTGAGTAATTTTTTAAAATACGGCCCAAGGTTATTAATAAAAGGATGGTCACTTAGCCATCTCTCTCAGACGTCAAGACCATCATGACTATGGACTCAGTTTACATACCCTTCAAAACAGTAGTTGGTCCATCAAACAGCAATCAAATCTAATTGGTTAACAGGATTGAGATGAGCTATATTAAAATGAAGGAATGAGCATCTCTAAGCCACAATATCCATAGTTTTAGGCTATCAGTCTAAAGAATGTATGTGCTATCCAAGCCTGAGCAGAACACAATGGTGGGCTAAGGTGGGCTTCCCCACCTTAGATTAAATTTCTTGAAAGTTTGGGTTGGTTCTGACCAAGACAGAATCGAATTAATGTAATTTCATTTTCAGTTATTTCCTTCTGAAGAACTGAACTTTTAAAGAACTTAGTTTTTTTTTAATGCTTTATTAACTTCAGATTTAAATCATTCATTTCTGCCAGATTTTGAATTACAAATTTTCTCCCTGATTTTCCCCTACCTCCACCCTAAAATAGCAGTCCCAAAGGATATTCCCTCCTCCAATCTGCTCTCTCCAATATTTTCTCCGACACCTTTTTCGACTTTTCCAGTGGATCTCTATGCCCCAGTGCCTGTATATCTTATTTCCCAATTACATGTAAAATAGTATTAATAATAGTATATGTATATGTATGTATGTATATATATATATATATTTAAACATTTTATTTTAAAACTTTGAATTCCAGATTCATTCCTTTCCTCCCTTGTCACCCCACCCTTACTGGGAAGATAAGCAGTTCAGTATAGGTTGTACATGTGTGGCTAATGCAAAATGATAACATAGTAGATATATTGTAAAAGACTGACTATATTTCCCTCCCTCCTATCCCACCTCCCACTGGTTCTATTCTCTACTTTAATCCTGACCCTTTTCAAAAGTGGGTGCTTCCAACTTCCCTCCCCCCCAGCCTGCCCTCCCTTCCATCATCCCCCCTCTCATCCCCTTCCCCCCTACTCTCCTGGAGGGTGAGATACCCTATTTAGTGTGTATTTCATTCCCTACTCAAGCCAAATTCAATGGGAATAAGGTTGACCCATTCTATTTTGCCTTCCTATTCTTCCCCTCCATTGTAACCATTTTCCCTTGCCTCTTCTATATGAAATAGTTTACCCCATTCTGTCTCTCCCCATCTCCTCTCATTATATTCCTCTCTCACCTCTTAATTTCACCTTGAGGTATCATCCCTTCCTGTTAAATTGGTCCTATGACCCCTATCTATGTATACCTGTAAACATATATACACACATTCACATATGTATTTATATTCCCATATACCCTCATATATAGACACATATGTATTTCTATTTCCTTCAACTACTGGGAAAAGTTTCATCAGTTACAATGATTGTTTTTCCATATAGGAATGTTAATAGTTCAACTTTGATAAGTTCCTTATGATTTCTTTTCCCTGTTTACCTTCTCATGCTTCTCTTGCTTCTTGTATCTGGATGTCATATTTTCTATTCAACTCAGGTTTTTTCAACAAGAATGCTTGAAAGTCCTCTATTCCATTGAATGACCATATTTTCCCCTGAAACATAATACTCAGTTTTGCTTGGTAGGTTACTCTTGGTTTTAATCCCAGCTCCTTTGACCTCCAGAATATCATATTCCAAGGCCTTCGATCCCTCAGTGTAGAAGCTGCCAGATCCTGGGTTATCCTGATTGTATTTCCACAATATTCAAATAGTTTCTTCCTGGCTACTTGTAATATTCTCTCCTTAATCTGGGAATTCCAGAACCTGGGTATAATATTCCTAGGAGTTTTTTTTGGGGGGGGATCTTTATCAGGAGGTGATTGGTGGATTCTTTCAACTTCTATTTTGCCCTCTGGTTCTAAAACATCAGGACAGTTTTCTTTGAGAAGTTCCTGGAGGATGATTTCTAGGTTCTTTCTTTGATCGTGGCTTTCAGGTAGTCCAATAGTTTTTAAATTATCTCTCCTGGATCTATTTTCCAGGTCAGTGGTTTTTCCCATCAGATATTTCATATTGCCTTCTATTCTTTCATTTGTTTGGATATGTTTAACAGTATCTTGATTTCTCATAAAGTCATTAGCTTCCATTTACTCCATTCTAATTCTGAAGGACTGATTCTCCTCAGTGAGCTTTTGAGATTCTTTTTCCATCTGGCAAATTTGGCTTTTTAAGGCATTCTTCTCCTCATTGTCTTTTTGAGACTCTTTTGCCATTTGAGTTAGTCTGTTTTTTAAGGTGTAATTTTCCTCAGTCAGGCTGTTGACTCTCATTTCATACTTTTCTTGCATTGTTCTCATTTCTCTTCCCAGTTTTTCGTCCACTTCTCTTATCTGCTTCTTAAGGTCCTCTATGGTCTGTAACCAGCTCGTATTTTCCTTTGAAGCTTTTGGTGCAGGAATTCTGACTTCACTGTCTTCCTCCTGTTCCATGCTTTGCTCCTTTTTGTCCCTAAAATAGGAGTGTAATGTTGGAATCTTCTGTCTGCTTTGTTTACTTTGCCTGGTCATGTCGCCCCTCAGTCACTTGACCCCTGGGCTTTTTGCCACAGTAGGACTCTGCCACCAGACAGGGGAGCTTTCATCCCAAATGCTGGGGTTTTCTCAGCTTCTGGAGGTATTAGATGGGTGCCCTCTCTGAGGTCTGCACAAGCTCTGGCAAGCTGGACAAACACCCCAGGACCTCCACCCTAGACTGAATCCAGGTCCAAGCAGGTTAAAGCAAGAGCAATTACCCCTCAGACTGGTGCTTGGTCCCCCTACACTCTGCAGGCCAGTAGCTGAAGCTGCCACATGGCACTGGCTGGCTGTGCCGGTTTCTCAGTGGCTTCTCACCCAGGGGACAAAAGCCACACACGCCCACTTACTGTGTCCCAAAGTCCAGACTGCACTGACCTCTCACTTTGTCTTTTGAATCTATGTGTTGATAAATCTGGGAATGGCCACAGCCCCTGCTGACCTGGGGTCCCTCCTGGCGGCTGGTCAGACCCACCCTGGGGCTAAAGCCTCTGTGTGGGGCTGGGCTCAGCTGCCAGAGGGCTGCTCTGGCCAATTCTTGCCTGCCTGCTGGGCTGTCCTCAGAGGGAGGTTAGCTTCTCTGTGTCATTTTGTGGGTTCTTCAGCTCCAAAGTTTGTTTAGAGTCCCCTTTTACATGGATTGGGGAAGGTGGAAGCCGGAGCCCAGCGGAGGTCCTGCTTCTACTCTGCCATCTTGACTCCACCCCCCTTTTAAAGGATTCTAGAAGAAGGGGTGAGCTCTGAATCTCCTCTTAAATTGTTGGTTCTTAATTATTTCTCACAATAATCTGCAGCTCTTCATCCAACATATGTTAACTGTTGTACATGTATGGAATACTCTACTAGGCACAGGGGGAATCCAAAACCTAGAGAAAAGAGATGGCCTGGCCTACTATTAGCAGCTGCTGTCTTTGATCTCACAGTATATCAGGGACTTATGACACCAAGAGAGATAAGTATGACTTGCATGATATTGGCAAAATCTCCTCCTTTTTCCTGGCCTCAGTTTCCCAGTCCATCAAAAGAAGGAGGTAGGCTGGATTGCTAGATGAAAGGGTCTCTTCTCACATGGAGTCAGTGAACCTCATTGCCCTCATTTTCTAACACCCCTCACCCATCACCTAGTGGTAATCTCAGGACTCCCCATCTCCCTTTGTGACCCTTCTTCTGAACCGTGTCCAAGAATCAAGTGGCCTTACTGTGGCCCAGCTGTTCTTTTAGGACAAGGTGTTTTCATCCAAAAACAAAGCTCAGAACCTTCACCAAAACATTCCTGAACATGAAAGAGGAACCTTCACTGAGATCCTCTTTCTCTCCTGGCCTGGCCCCAGAACTGTGTTTGTTTTTATCACTGTCTCTGGTTTGAGGTAGATTGTCAGTGTCTAAAAACTGGAGTTGATACCACCTCCCTCTAAACATTGGGCACGTTGACAAATGGTGCATGTCCTGGAGTTGTTATTACACAAGTTTAATGTTCAATGACATAAAAGGGTCACAGACCTTCCTCTGTCTTTCCCCCTCCAAGAATATTACAATGTTAGGCACTGGGCAAGCAAGGAACTTGGCTTACATGAGCGATATTAGCAACAGCAACATGAATATTGTAAATCTTGGTGAGGGGGGATGCGCTATGGACTGATGGCAGAGCAATGCCCAGTGATGTCCATAGGCATGTTATGTGAACCCACCACAGACAGGTGGGATTCAAGACCTGCCAAATGCATAAAGTCTTGAGTTCCCAGGATTCACCTTAAACGCAGCCCAGCTCCATGCTGTGCTGGATGTGGTGTCACCCACAAACCTCTAAGACTCTCTTAGGGTTTCTTGGGAGACACATTGGAACCATTAATTAGAAAGCACCTACTAAGGGTTGACCACTGTGACAGATACTGGGGATAGAAAGAGAAAGATGGAAGAAATCTCTGCTCCCAAAAAGCCCCCCTTTTGACAGAGCTTAGCTTAGGCACCTCCTTCCAAAGGAAGTCTTTCATGCCCCCCCACCCAGTTGTGAGGATTCATTCATTCCACAAAATCTCTTGCTCTTTCTTATCCCTCTTTTAGAATGGAAGCTGTTGGAGGGCAGGCATTGCATTGCATTGCGACTTTATTTCTCTAGTGCTCATATCATTGTTGTTTAATATTCTTGTTGTGATACCAAGGAGCTCCTGATTCCAAGGCCAGGTCTTTATGTGTCATGCCAAGCTGCCTCTCGCTGTGCACTTAGTAGGCCTTAGTGTCTGTTGAATGTTGAATTAATGAAATGAAAGAGATATTTATTGCTTACTCAAGTCATGAAAAATCAAAAATAAGAAGAAAGATTGAAGGCTGTTTGGGTGTGTGTTTTGCCACATCTCCTATTATAATTATTTTGGTCCCTCTGGGGAGGTTCACCTGGCCTCGATGGTGCTGAATGAGACTTTCCTTCTTTTTCTTTTTTTTTTTTTAACATTTTTTTTTCTTTTTGCTTTTTGGAGGGCAATTGGGGTTAAGTGACTTGCTCAAGGTCACATAGCTGGTTTTTGTGATAAGTGTCTGAGGCCGGATTTGAACTCAGGTTCTCCTGACTCCAGGGCCAGTGCTCTATTCACCTCCCCTACTTTCCTTCTTTTTCACTAGTAAATCCAAAGAGAAATGAAAGGAGGTCAGAAGAAAAGACCCTGAATATGTTTTTGTTTAAAGGCTCTAATGGCCTCCTCTGCCATTGTGTTGAGGAGACCAGAGTTAAACCACAGACTTTGTGCTGAGGGGAAATGCACAAATTGGCTTCCAGGACTTGTGACCTACACTGAGCCCTAGTGTTGGGGATCAGGAGAGAGGAGACCATAGGACTAAGGCAGGAGGCAGGAAGCAATCTCACTCCAGCTGCCTTCACACATTAATGAATTATTTTCATTAACTAGGTGCTAAGCTCTGCCCTTTCTACACCCCTGAAGGACATGGGAGTGCTGGCAGTGCTTTCTAAATTTGGTGCCTTGAGACAAAGCCCCAATCTACCTACCCTAGTTTCAGCTCTAGGAAAGAGCTCCAGGACTCAATGATTTTCTCCCACCCTTCACAAACACTTAACGCCCACCACTCTGCTGTGGAAACTGTCACTACATAAACAAACATTATACATTCCCAGAATATGAAGGGTTTTCTGCACTGAAATCCCATGTGTCGATTGTCCTTCAGCCTCTGACTTCTTGAAGACCTCCCCGAATGGGGAACTTACTACCTGGCAAGGCAGCCCCCTCCACTTTGGGGCAGCTCTGGTTGTTTGGAAATGCCTCTTTTCTATCTGTCCCAGATCTGTCTCTCTCTAGCTCTGCTCACTGCCCCTAGCTCCCAGATTAGGAGAGTGAGGGGGCCTTTGGGGTTATCTAATCTAGATCCCTCCTTCCCCAGATAGCAACTGAGACTGAAAGTGTTCATAGCTTTTGAGTTGAAAAAATTCTTAGGAATTTGAGTCCCACTTCCTCATTTAACAAAGTAGGAAACTGAGGCTTAGAGAGGTGATGTGCTCTTTTCAAGGTTACACAGGCTGTGAGGAGTAGCCACAACTAACCTTGAATGTTCTTTGTGTATCACACTTCCTCTCTCCTGGCACTCCCCTCCCCCATGTTGAAAAGGAATTCCTGAGTCAGGGAAAGTCTCTGCTCTAATTAGGTACAGCTGAGAGGTGTTTCCTTACCTGGTGAGTCCTTTGTCGGACTTTGTCCTGCCCCTTATCTTTGACTTTGAAATTTAAGAAACAAAACTGGAACCATGGCTTTCATTGTTTGTGATTTTCTAAAGCACCACAGATATGGGCAGGTATTTAAAGACAATTTTCTTTGGAAACCCAAATGACCTGGTCAAGTGTGAAAACTTGGCCACCAGAAAAGTGAATTGGATGGAAAGTGAAGACAGAGTCAATATCAACATTTCCGCATAGCTGGGCAGGATTGCTTTACAGGCTTGATAAGATGAAATGGTCCAAGCATCTGACAGTGTGGACACTTGGCACATTCAGGATGAAATTCCTGAAGGGAAATTTTTCCGATTGAAATTCTCCAAAGAGCTTTGGCTGGAAAGAAAGATCAATTGAAAAGCCAGGACATTCTCGGAGCTCCTTCAGCTGGCTGAAAAATGAGGCCCCGGATTCTCTGCTTAATGAGAAATTGACTGTTGTTTTAGGGCACTGGTCTTGAGGGTAATTTAAAAGAAAAAAACTTTCCTGTCATCACTTTCACTGTGTGGAAATAAATATGACACCATATGGAAAGAAGTTATTAGAGCTCTGTGGGGCTAGAGTGAGTGTTCCGGGGTTCAAGATGAACTCCCTCTAACCTCTCTTTAATGATGTGGACACTGCCAAATGGCCATCCCAAATCCCAAATCCGACTGATTGTGAGGCTGCGAGTCCAAAGGCTGGGGCTCTTTGGCTGTACTCAGCCACACTGGAGTAAAGGCGGGAGAGATTTCCATGCTTCTAAATTATTTATCTTACTGGTCCAACCTTGGGATGTGTGTACAAACATCTCTGTTGTCTTTCTGTTGAGAACAACAAACAGTCCAACAAATGGCTTCTTATTTTTCCAAACTGACCACTCAAGGTGTGTATTACATAGGACTGAATAAAAGCAGCTGTAAATCATGGCATACTTCAAATACTAAAAGGGGAAAGTGTGAGCTGCTTATTTTGGGTCCCCATGCCACATTTTCTCTTCATTTGTAGAAGAATTTCACTGAACTCCTTCCTTAACAGAGAAATAAGGATTCAGGGGGTGGGGTAGAGTGGGGGTGGGGGCTGCCTATTCTGCCAAAGGAATGTTCCTAAAGCATAGGTCTGACCACACCATTTCCCTGCTCCAGAAGCCCCATTGGCTCCCTGTTGTCTCCAGGATCAAACACAAATGCCTGTTTTGTATTTAAATTACAATCTGGCGCCAGTCCCCCTTTTGGCTCAGATTTCTAGCCTTGGTCCTTCTACCCTGGTTAGAGAGACAAGGAGGACTCTTCTGACTTGCTTTCCACCATAGCCCACTGTCTCTCTGCCTAGGGGTGGGGAACTGTCCAAGTTCTATTATCAGTCCCATTCACACCTTCTACCATCCTGCCAAACTGGCTTAGCCACTTCCCATCTCAGTGCCAATGCATGCATCACATCCCTGGGATGTCCTCCTTCCACACCTCTGTCTCTTAAAATTCTTAGCTTCCTTTAAAGACCAGCACAAATACCACCTCCTCCAGGAAGCCTCTCCTGGTGTGTGTGCCTCCCTCCCAGTTACCTCAGATTAACTTTGCACGGATTTTCTATCTTTTTAGTTGACTATAGGCTCCCTAAAGCCAGAGACTTTCATTTAAAAAAATTTTTTTTTTTATAGTGACTGGCAAATTATATTTAATAAAAGCTTGTTAGTTGATTGTCTAGCTCCACCTCCATCAATATATCCTTAGGAAGTTCTGATTTCAGGAGGGCACTGGCTATTCAGATAAGGTTAGAGCAAAGGCTTGTTTGTGTGCAACATGTAATCCAGTTCATATCCTATCGATTCACACAGTTTTGACTACTTTACTAAACCTCTTTGAAGAACAGCAGGTTTTGGCTCAAGAGAGCTGCAGTTGGGATCAGAAGCACAGCTGTAACTAGGGTGGGGCGAACAGGACTGTGATAGAGAGTATCAACATTTCCCAGGTATGGATGGCTACACTTGTATTCCTTCTGCAGGCTGAAACACCTAAACTTCACAGTTTGTTGGCAAGAGTAGTAAGATAGGTATTATATCAGTTAAATAGCTAGCAGAGGGACCTTCATTGATGCCTTTTGTTCAATGTACCCCAGGGGTCTTCCTCCCTCCTCTAGCCCTGACTCCCTCTCTCCCCACTCCAGCAGCGGATACATGGAGTCTCAAGATGTTGGTTTCTCCCCACAGAACTGTGTCCCAGCCTGTCTCCTGCACACAGCCTTCTTTCTGAGGACTGACTTCTTTCCCTAGAGTGTCCCCTTTCCTTCCCATCATTTGTATAACTGAATTTGCCTAAAAAAGTTTGTTTGAAGTAATCTCACCTGCTGCTTTCCCTAAGTCACTGTGTGTGAGTGTGTGTGTTTGTGTGTGTGTGTGTGTGTGTGTGTGTGGTGTGGTGTGCTATGTATGTGGTGTGTGTGTGTGTTCTTGCCTGAATTTCTAGCCCTTAGAAAAGATTTGGTTTTAAGTTGACAGGAACCACTGTATAAATTCAAAGCTTTGTTTTCTCGTGTTTAAATGGGGCCAGGGCTGCTCTTCTATAAATCCAAGTTTGTTTTATTCCTGATCAGGACCTATGTTTTCTTATGGTAATTCCATAGCAGCCAATGTCTCCTTTTTATTTTGCTTAAAAAAGTTCTTTAATGTCTGACAACAATTTTTATTGCTAAACCAAATAAAAAAAATAAGCATGCCTTCCTCCCTGATATTGCCCCCAAAAGACACAAATCTTGATATTTTTGGTCATCATACTTGAGAAAGTGGAGACACTCTCAGTTAATGTGATAATTTTAAAGAACCCTGCAAAATGATGTGAGAACCACAATCCCAAACTGGCCAAGACAAGTCTTTGTTTTCTTTGAGATGAGAGGGCCACACAGACCTCAGACCCTTTAGGGCTTTGCTACCTTGGGATTTAGCTTTAGATTTCCTGACCTTCCTAGGAATGTCTTTGGTCATTTAAGTAGAATGTAAGGAGCCAGTTGAAAGGACAGTATGTAGGGCTCTGCCTACTGGCTGAAGGAACTTTCAATAGACACTTCCTTGGCTAACTCTGGCTTGGTTGCTCCCAATGCAAACTGTAATCATCTTTAATGTATCTGGAGTTCCTGGGTCTATCCTGTTTTCTGCCAGCCTTGGCTATCAGTCTGACTCTTGAGAAGACATGTTACTGAGTTTTCAGTGAGGTTCTGCCAGTGGGTTGAGTATTTGAACGCCAGGCTTCAGTGGGTGGGCCCTTCCTTGACCACTGGCGTCTTGTTTTCTTCTCAACTAGGTTCATGCCAACATTCTGCCTATCCTCTGTAAATCTTTGGAACTAATTGAAATTTTGCATATTTTATTTTTAATGAATTTGAAAACTGGAATCAAGATTCCCTCTCAGGTTTTGTGATTCCTGCTGTTTACTTTTTTTTTCTTCGTTGGGCATTCTGAACCCTTTTGTTATTCAACAGTGACAGAAGAGTCAGGAGAAAGAACACTGATAGTATGATGGGGAGTGAATGGGAGGTAAATAATTCCTGGGTTCAAATCCTACCTCGAACACTAATCGTTTCATGATGGGCAAGTCACTTGAACTCTTGTCTAGAAACTGAGAGGGATGGACTCATCCATTCCAGTTCCCAGTCAGACTCTTGTTCATCCTTTATTTCCAAGATGACCAATGCTATTATGTGGTGATGTTTTGGCTTGTGCATAACTGGATTTAAGTGAGGCAGAGTTGCACAATGCCATCAGTCATCTCTTCCAGAGTCATTGGAGTCCAGTGGCAGGATAAGCGTTGGGCTGACTGGTGATGGTCTCAGGGATGCAGTGGATGACCTTGGTATCATGGAGGTCTGACCAAACTCTATGCCCTCCATGGCTCCTGCTTCAGCTGCATCAATGGCCATTGGAACGCATTATTCTCATCTGCCTGTTGGGCCAGGGAAAGTCTTCACATACTTGGAGTAGACACCCCCTAATATACCTGCAGGCTTGAGGCCTTTTTGTTACCCTGGTAACAGGTAACTAGGTTTTGCAGCCTGGTTTAACTCATCTAATGAGACAGGTCTACTAGGGTGTGGCCATTCTATTTTTTGGAGCCATATGGGAGAGATGGGTGAAAAGTGGACACGAAAGGTGGCTGAGGAGCCCGATAAGGGTGTGGCAAGTCCTCACACCAGAGGCACCAGTCCTCCATGCTACTCTCTCATACATTTGGAGGCAGAAGAGATGGGTTCGTATCATGTCTCTGTCTTTTACTTACTTGTGTAGCCTTAGGTGACTAAATATTACCTCTGTGACATCAGGTGACTTGTTTTATCACTCTGGGGCTCAGTGTCCTCACCTGTAAAATGAAGAGCTCGGACTACAAGGCTCAGAGAGGCATTCCAACTCAGTGATCTCCTGAGTCTGTGCCTCAGATTTGGGGCAAACATCTTTTCCCCTTGCTGGGGCAGCTCCCTCTCTCCCTCCCTCCCTCTGTCCCCAAGCCCAGCTCCTTTTCAGAGGGTGATCCATGGGAACAGGCTGCAGGAGTTCCCAAAGCAGAGCTCCCCTCTTCATGCCCTATGCTGCATGTCTAGATATCCTCGTGCAGAAAACACAGAACCGATTTCCTCTTCAGCAAAGGGGCTCCCAATTGGGTTGCCATGTGGAAGGAAACCTCAGTTAGGCACTGATACTCCCTGAGGCTTCTCTTCACCAAGGTTAGTTAATCTTCTCTGTCACAAGGAGGATGTGCCCGGAGATGGGGTGCATGGCAGCAATGTGGAAAATGAATCCTGTGTGCGGGTGAAGGGCTAGGGCTGTAGCAGCAGCCCCAGGGCACAGGGCAGGGACTAGTCAGAAGGGGAAAGCCTGAGATCTCAGGTCAAACAGTCTTGGGAGCAGCCTCCTGGGAAGAAAGTGGACTTTATACCGTGGGTCTGATGTACATGTATTCTATGTACATTAGGCAAAACCTCAAAGAATCTCGGAACGTCAGAGCTGGAAGGGATGTCAGAGTCAGTCAGTCATCAACCATCACTTACTGAGTGCCTGCTGTGTGTTCGGCCACTGTGTTAAGTGCTGGAGACACAAAGAAAGTGATCTTATTCTAATAAGAGAGACAACAGGCAGATAACTCCATAATACACATTCAGTACAAATGAGCAGTCATCTGAGGGGCAAGAGCAGAAGCCATCCCTGAAGCAGAATCCCTTCCAGCAATGGTAGGGGGTGGTGGTGAGATCCTGGCCACTGGAGGGGGCCCAGAGATCAGTAGTGGAGAATGGCTCTTGGCATTCTAGACCTAAGGCTTCTCAGAGGTGAATGAGTCTGACCACTTCATGTCACAGAAGAGGAAGCTGAGGCCCAGAGAAATAAGGGGATTGCCCAGGGCTCCATAATAAGCGTCTGAGGAGAGAGTCAAACTCAGGCATCTTACAGAAGAGATTCCACTCAATCCAGCACAGGTCAGCAACCATTTATTCATCACCTGTGTGTTGGATGGAAGCTAAATCTGGGAGTACCATGACTAAAGCAAAATCTTCCCTGCATTCGGGGAGTAAACCAATGGCAGGAAGCTGGAGGATGGAGAGAAGAGATGAGGGGGTGGGTGGGTGAGTGGGCAGAGTCAGTGCAAGGGGCATGGCCCTCAGCTAGGTAGACTCTTTGGGCATCCAGCTTGACCAGGCTGGGGATTCCAGGGCAAGGGCTTCAATCATTCCCTGGGGCCCCTGGCAGAAGAGTCCATCCCAAGACAAGGCTGTTGTCCTTCCCAACCCAAACTGGAGAATGGGCTCCTCTGTTCTCTTTCTCAGGCAGCTGGCCTCTGTGCAGGCCAGAGGGAAAGTGAGGACAAAGATCCAGCCTCCCTGCTTCCTGGAGGTTCCCTGGTGCCATTGCCCTCCAAAGAGATTGGGGAAGTTAGGGGCCAGGTGGACTTCTTGCTTAGGGTCTTTCGAACCCCTTTCTTAGCACGGCTCCTCCCAGACCAGGCTCTAGTGGCCTGAGAAACCCAGGTGTAATTCAGCACACCTTTGACAGGGGCCTTCCCAGTGCTGGGTGCAGAGGAGGAGATGGAGATGAGCCTCACTGGCCCCAAGCCTTCAAGTGTGGTGCTGATCTTCCCTGTAACAAGGATTGTGAACCCCGAGGTAAAGGTGGAGTGTGGGGTTGTGAGAGCAGCAGCAGAATTGGGCATGCCAATGGGAAAGGTCATGGACACAAGCATTCTGGTCCTAGGCAGGGACAGAAGGTAAGTGCTGAAGGGAAGGGGTAGAGGATGTGCAGGTGAGAGCTGAGCAGGGAGGGAGCAGGCGGACCCAGGACCTCTTGGGCACAGAGCCACGGGGCCCAGCAAGGCTTCTCAGGCATCAGGGAGGTCATAGGCGGGGGTGGGGGGGTAGTCTCCTATGGACAGGGTCTCACATCTTCTAGCAGCTTTGGCTTGTAAGTCATTGCTGTGCATAATCGCCATGAAGCAGCGTGTTGTGTGTAGAGGGCTGGCCTTGTATTAAGTATCTGCTACATGTCAGCACTGTGCTAAACCCTGGCAATGCAAAGAAAGGCAAAGCCATGGCCCCTGTCCAAGAAGCCCATGTTCTGATGGGGGACACAACAGGCAGATAATTGAATCCAAGATATCTGCAGTGTCGGGGGCGGGAGTGAGAGCTGTGGGAGCTTGGGGAGGCCTCCTGGAGGCAGGAGGGTCTGAGCTGAATCTTGAAGGAATCCAGGGGGTGTAGGTGAAGACAGAGAGCACTCCAGCCATGGGGCAGAGGAAGGGAGGGAGATAGAATGTTCTGTGGAAAAAGTAACCAGGAGGTGGGTAGAGCAGGATCAGACAGTCCTTGGAGGGGAATACATATAAGAAGCCTGGAAGGGCTGTGAGTGCTAATATTCACAGGCTGAGGGTCCTGCACCAATCACTTTGTCTCTACATAAGTCAATAAGTCATAGAGGGGTCACTGGTCCAAACCCTGGTTGCTAAGTTCATTATTTTTGTACTTACTGAGGATGTCAGCACCCTTTGAAGATAGGTACTGGGGAGGGGGATCCTGATGCCCTTTCCTAGTTCTGGATCCAGAGAAAACTCTCTTCAAGTATACAAAAAATAAGCAGATTATTGCCGTAGCCAGGACTGATTCAGGATGGAAATGCTGCCTGGAAAGACATTCTGGTTTACTTCAGAAGTCTTTCCTTGACTGCCCGAGGAGTTTATTTGGATAGTTTTAGTTTCACATGTTTCATCAACAAAAAGTTTAATTCAGATTTGTATGAGCACACATGCTATGTCTGTGGGAGGCTGTCCATGTGCTTGTATCCTGGGGAGCAAACCTGTCTCTGCACATGAGCAGGGCTGTGCTAGTGTGTGCGTGCGCATGTGTGTGTGCGCGTGCGTGTGTGTGAGCGCGCGTGCGTGTGTGTGTGTGTGTGTGTGTGAGTGTGATCTACTCTTCTGCCTTTTATCACCAACTTCCTTAGATAGGACCACTCCTCCTGGCCTGCACAAGGAGAGGAATGAGAGGACCATCAGTCCAAGTCTGAGTGGTCTCTGTAATATTTCAATAGTTGGGGGATATGGTGCTGCTCTGTTAGTGAGGAGAAGCAGAAGGGGTGGCCTAGACCTTGTGTGAGCGACGGTCTGCTGTAAAAGGACAGAGGGCTGGAAGCCTGGAGCTCCTACACTAAGCACATCCTTACACCTCAATGACCCTCCGTTTCCTCATTGGCAAAATGGTTCAGCGAGGGTTTGCAGCAGCTCTCTCATGGGGTTGTTGTTGAGAATGGACAGTGTGGATGAACTTGGTGACAATAATGGTGAAAGCTCCCCCGGGACACAAGCTTTAACTAACTCTCATGACACTTCTAAGGTCAGACGGATTCATCTACTTGAAGCAATGTTTCTTAGTCACTAAAATGTGCTACTTTACAGGCAAGTAGAGCTTTGGATGAAAGGAAGGAAATCTTATACCTTCATTATACATTTATTTCCTCCACATTATGACTTTCCTTATCATGGTTTCAACAAATTGTGGGTCAGCATAAGATATTCAATGGGAATTTGGGGGGAGTTTTGTAGAAGTCACAGATGATATACAAAGGCCAGCAGATGACACAGAATCTATGACCAAATACTTCAATTTTATAATAAAGTACTATAAACACCCCATAAAGAAAAAGATAAAATCAGATTTCTTCTTCTGTTACAAAAAGAGGGCTGAAGAATTTTCCACAGATTTTCCAAGTCTCAGGGGCACCATGCCCCTAGTCCCCTTGATGTGGAAGGGATGACTGTATATAACTTCACAAAAATGGACAAAAGATCTTAGAACTAGAAGGAAGCACTGAATCCATTGAGTTCAACTTTAGAGACAGCCAAGTGGCAAAATGGGTAGAGTGTTGAAGGTCTGAGTTCAAATCCAGCCTCAGATACCTGCTAACTGTATGATGCTGGGCAAAGCACAGTATTTGCCTCATTTTCCCTTTCTGTAAGACAGGGATAATAAAAGCACCTACTTCCCAGGGTTGTTTTGAAGATGAAATGAGATATTTGTAAAGCACTGGTGCAATGCCTGACACCTGGAGGTAATATATAAGTATTAGCCATCATCACCCATCACCCATCACCCATCACCCATTATCATCAGTTTTATTGATGAAGGAAAAGTGCTCTAATCTGTTGACACCAAGTTTCCTCACAGTCATCTTGCCTTGGGGCCGCCACTTTTGTTGACTGACAATGTTTAAGTTAAAAAGCTAAGTCTATGATCAGTCCAGCACTTTGCAATACTCATCACCTTTGTCACTTTCACATCCTGTCTGTCTCTTCTTCCTAAAATGACATAGTCTATTAAATTCCAATATTTATTATGTTTACATCCGTAAAGTTTTATTGTATTTAGGTAAATGAAAGTGTTTGTGATGAGAAGGTTGTGAAATGTGCAAGTGTTCAGTGTGTCTATTGTTATTTTGGACTCATCCCTACCAAGGACTCTCTGACATGCCTGATATGTATCTACTATGGCATTGAAGTCACCCATAATGATAAGCTTGGCCTCTTTTGACACATTGATGATGAAGGTCTCTTGGTCTTCATATCATTTTTCTTTGACCTCATCAGGATATTTCATGGCGGGAGCATAGGCACTGATCATGGTAATGTGTCACTTTCCTTCAAGTGGCAATCACATTGTCATGAGTCTGTCATTCACTCTTTGGGAAGCATAAAAACTTGTTGACTATATTAGAACTGATTGTGAAACCTATGCCGGCTTCATAATACCCTTCGTCACATCGACCACTCCAAAAAACCATGTATCCAGTTCTGACTTTAATGAGCCGGTCTTCATCTCTCAGCCCTGTTTCAATCAGGGTTGCTACTCGGATTCAATACCTGCTGAGTTCTCTTGCCACAAGTGCTTTTGTATTTTGTATTTTCTGTAAGTGTGCTTACATTCCATGTACCAATGGTGTATGCTTTGGCAGAGCTAGCTCCAAAAGAAAGTGTGGGGGAGAAGACGTAGTAGGCTGCTTACCAAACTGAAGGTCCACAGAGCCATTGTGTGCCTGTGAGACCTGGACAGTGAAACAGTGCCATGTCAGGAAATTGAGCTGCTTCTATGTGAAAGATCCTGAAGATCACCTGGCAAAATGAGTTACCAGACACTGAGGTCCTTCCTCGAGCTGAACTGACAAATATTCAAACTTTGCTGCAGAGAGGGCAATTTCAATGGGGGGTCCACATAGCCTAAAAGCCAAACACACATTTACCTAACAGACTATTTTATGGAGAACTCACACAGGGCAAGCATTCACGTGGAGATCAGAAAAAGTGATACAAGGACACTCTCAAGATCTCTCTGAAGAATTTTGGAATAGATTGTGTGACATGGGAGACACTGGCCCAGGACCACACAGCACGGCGTGCTATGTTCTATGAGCAAAGCAGGATTGAAGTAGGATATTAAAAATGTGAGATGCAGGAATCTAGAAATGCATCCATTCCAAACTATTACATGATTGTTTGTGCCTGATCTGTAGTAGAGCCTTCTGAGCTTGTATTGGTCTGGTCAGCCAGAGTCAATCACACCGTACCTTGACCCCAACATTGTGATTTCTTGGTCCCATTAGAGTATGAACGATGAACAATTGATGAAGAAATGAAGTGACATACCTAAGGCCACACAGGTAAAATGTGCCAGACTAGAGGGTCAGATCCACACTGCTCATAATGGACAGTGAAGTCAGAAGGGCTATGCAAATCCTAGTGGGCAAACAGAAACAAAAACCCCTCATGTCTCTGGGCATCCATTTCCCAGATGACAGATCAGAGTAGAGAGATGATCTGTCGGGTTGCTTCCAGCTCTAAATCTCCTCTCCTATGATCCCAGGTGCTCTGCTCCAAACCTAGAGCTCTTTTGATGATGGCAGACTATTTGTCTCTTCTGTTATCATTATTCAAAACTGAGCATGTGAAAGACAATTCTTATTACTTGTCTTTGTTTCTCTAACAACAATTTTTTCTTTTTTTTTTCCACTCCCTCATTTTTTTATTTCTTTTTTTATTAATTTGATTGTTTCCTTTTAGTTTATAGGATTCAATTCCACAATTCCTTGAGTTTCACATTTTGCCCCCCTCCCTCCCCTCCCCCCCATGGCGGCGTATAGTCAAGTATAGGATCTGTAAATACTTTCACAATATACATTAGTCAGGTTATAAGGACAGATTGTACCAGCTGGAATAAAAAATGGTAAAGAGGACACAAAACCAAATAAGAGAAGGAAAAAGATCAGGTATTTTGTTTCCACCTGGATATAAACTTAGTTCTTTGTAGTTCTTTCTCTGGATGCACATATTTCTCTCCATCATGAGTCTTTTGGGATTGACTTATATCACTGCATTGCTGAGAAGAGCCCAGTCTATCAAAGTTGGTCATCACACATACATTGTGTCTGTAATTGTGTACAAATTTCTCCTGGTTCTACTCTTCTCACTCAGCATCAGTTCTTTTAAGCCTCTCCAGGTAAATATGAAGACCGTCTGCTCCTTGTTTCTTATAGCACAATAGTATTCCATAACATGCATATACCACAACTTGTTCAGCCATTCCCCAATTGATGGGCACCCCCTTAATTTCTAATTCTTTGCTACCACAAAAGAGCTGCTATAAACATTTTTTGTACATATGGGTCTTTCTCTTATTTCTATGATCTCTTTGGGATATAACCCTAGGAGTGGTATTGCTGGATCAAAGGGTATGAAAGTATTTATAGGCCTTTTGGCATAATTCCAGATTGCTCTCCAGAAAGGCTGGATCAGTTCACAACTCCACCAGCAATGCATTAGTGTTAAAATTTGCCCCACATCCTCTCCAGCATTTGTCATTTTCCTGTTTTGTCATCTTAGCCAATCTGACTGGTGAGATGTGGTACCTCAGAGTTGTTTTGATTTGCATTTCTCTAATCAATAGTGAATTAGAGCATTTCTTCATGTGCTTATAGATAGCTTTAATTTCTTTCTCTGAAAACTGCCTGTTCATATCCTTTGACCATTTATCAACTGGGAAATGACTTGTATTCCTATAAATTTGACTCAATTCTCTGTATATTTTAGAAATGAGTCCTTTGTCAGAGACATAGGTTGTAAAGATTCTTTCCCAATTTCCCACCTACCTCTTAATCTTGGTTACATTGGCTTTGTTTGTACAGAAACTTTTCAATTTCATGTAGTCAAAATTATCCATTTTACATTTTATACTGTTCTATAATTCTTGTTAGTCATAAAGTCTTTCCCTCTCCACAAGTCTGATAGGTAAACTATTCCTTGTTTTAGGAGACTGCTTACAGTATCAACCTTTATACCTAGATCATGAACCCATTTAGACTTGATTTTGGTATATGGTGTTAGATAATGGTCTATGCCCAGTTTCTGCCATACTATATTCCAGTTTTCCCAGCAGTTTTTTGTCAAATAGTGAGTTCTTATCCCAAAAACCAGGGTCTGGAGGTTTATCAAACAATAGATTACTATAGTCATTGACTTTTGAATCTCGTGTGCCTAATTTATTCCATTGATCCACTCCTCTATTCCTGAGCCAGTACCAAGTAGTTTTGATGACTGCTGCTTTATAACACAGATTGAAATTTGGTATAGCTAGTCCACCTTCCCTAGTATTTCTTTTCATTAATTCCCTTGATATTCTGACCGTTTATTCTTCCAAATGAATTTTGTTACTATTTTTTTCTAGCTCTATGAAGTAGTTTTTTGGTAAATTCATTGGTATGGAGCTAAATATATAATTTAATTTAGGTAAAATTGTCATTTTTATTATATTAGCTCGACCCAGCCATGAGCAATTGATATTTTTCCAACTAATTAGATCTGACTTTATTTGTGTGAAAAGTGTTTTGTAGTTATGATCATACAGATCCTGGGTTTGTTTTGGCAGGTAGATTCCCAAATATTTTATAATGTCTACAGTAGCTTTAAATTGGATTTCTCTTTCTATCTCTTGCTGTTGAATTTCATTGGAAATATATAGGAATGCCGAGGATTTATGTGGGTCTTTTTATATCCTGCAACTCTGCCAAATTTATTTATTGTCTCAAGCAGTTTTTTACTTGATTCTCTAGGATTCTCTAAGTATATCATCACCTCATCTGCAAAGAGTGTTAGCTTGGTCTCTTCTTTGCCTAATTTGATTCCTTTGATTTCTTTTTCTTCTTTAATTGCTACTGCTAACATTTCTAGTACCAGATTGAATAAGAGGGGTGATAGTGGACACTCTTGTTTCACCCCTGATCTTATGGGAAATGCTTCTAGCTTCTCCCAATTACATATAATACTTGCTGATGGCTTTAGATAGATGCTACCTATTATTTTAAGGAAGGCTCCATTTATTCCTACACTTTCTAATGTTTTTAATAGGAATGGATGTTGTATTTTGTCAAAAGCCTTTCCTGCATCTATTGAGATGATCATGTGGTTTCTGATAGTTTTATTGTTGATGTGATCAATTATACTGATGGTTTTCCTAACATTAAACCATCCTTGCATTCCTGGAATAAATCCTACCTGATCAAAGTGTATTATTCTTGAGATAAGTTGCTGTAGTCTTTTGGCTAGTATTTTATTTAGAATTTTTGCATCTATATTCATGAGGGAGATTGGTCTATAATTTTCTTTCTCTGTTTTATCTCTTCCTGATTTAGGTATCAGTACCATATTTGTGTCATAAAAAGAATTTGGTAGGACTCCTTCTTCACTAATTATCCCAAATAATTTGTGGAGTATTGGAATTAATTGTTCTTTAAACGTTTGACAGAATTCACTAGTGAATCCATCTGGCCTTGGAGATTTTTTCCTAGGGAGCTGAATGATGGCTTG
>NW_027185872.1:2294076-2332935 GCF_028583685.1 Petaurus breviceps papuanus
CTCTCTGTCTCTGTCTGTCTGTCTGTCTGTCTGTCTGTCTGTCTCTCTCTCTCTCTCTCTCTCTCTCTCTCTCTCTCTCTCTCTCTCTCTCTCTCTCTCTCTCTCTTTACTTGGTACTAAGGACACACCTCAGGTACTAGAAGCATCCATCACAGTTGATCCCTTGGATTTGATTTTCTTAATCACAGGAAATGCTCTTGCACCTGTGGGCCCTTTATCATCAGCTACAAAAAAGTAAAATGAGTCCCTTCAAAGATACAATTCCTTTATACCTTTTTAGTGTGTGTTTGTGTGGACTGATGTTTAAGAAGTCCTGTGCAAAAGAAATACTGGCTACACTAAATTCTCCAACCTAAAATGTACCCAAAGTGATCAACGTATGTACATATTACTCTTGTGTTTTAGATAAACATTCATCCCCATTTACAGAGTGTGCAGGTGCTTTACTGGGTACAATCTGCCAGTCAGTCAACAAATATTAAGTGTGAGTCTGGGGTGAAGCCAAGATGGTGAAGTAGAGGCAGCCGCTGAACTCTCCCAACATACCCCTTTATATAACTTTAAAATAACTCTTCAAATCAAATTTTGGTATGGTGGAGCCAACAAGAGATCAGAGTAAGATTTTTTTGGCCTAATACAACTTCAGAGGTCATCGGGAGAGGTCTTTGAAGTTGGGGTCTGGCACCAGCCTAGAACTCAGCATGTCAGCACAACTGATGGGCCTTGGAGGTAGCTGTAGCAGCAGCAGCTTTGTGATCCCTCAGTGCAGAGATAATAAAGGGGGGAGGGTTGAAAAGAGATACTAAAGAGGTTAGAAAGAGATTACAGGAGACTCTTTGCTGGCCTTGGGTACAGTTGGCACTGACAGGCAACTCTATCATAACCAGTTCTGAGTCACAATCCCTGGGTGCAGAAGAATGCTTTTCCTCTGTCACCAGGGGGCAGGAGACTTGGTCCGAGTTCCAGGGTCAAGAGGAGCACTGCACTTATGGCTATAGGGAAGCAGGGGTCCTTCCTTCATAAACCCAAAGGACAGATCAGGAGAGCAGTGACCACACCTGTCCCTGGATCATACAATCTTGGAAGCTCCAAAAGCTCACAGGCTCCTAAAATCAGTTCTGAAAAGAGCAATACACACACACACACACACATACACACACACACACACACACACACACACACCTGAAGCTTGAGACAGTGTCTCCCCATCCCCAGGTGACCAGACCAAAGCTTTAACATGAAGTTCAAAGTCAATGAATAGGCAAACAACAACAACAAAAAGAATCTGACCATAAAAACTACTGGGGTTGCAGAGAACAAGATATAAACTCAGAAGAAGAGAGCGATGAGAAAATAACTACAATCGAAGCCACAAAATGAAATGCTGATTGGACTCAAACCCAACAAGAGTTCCTGGAAAAGTTAAAGAAAGAGATAACGGTGGTATAGGAAAAATTGGGAAAAGAACTGAGAATGATGCAAGAAAAGTATGAAAAGACTACAGTTTGGTAAAAGAGGTGCAAAGAAAGACTAAAGAAAATAACATCTTAAATAACAGAATTAGTCTAATAATAAGAGAGGCACAAAATTCACTGAAAAAAAACCAGCTCTTTATAAAACAGAATTGACAAAATTGAAAAATAAGGTAAAAAAACTAAGTGATAAAAGTGATTCCTTAAAAATTAATATTGTGGAAGTGGAAGATCCATGAAACATCAAGAAACAATAAAACAAAGTCAAAAGAATATAAAAAAAAAGAAAATTTGAAATATCTCATAGGAAAAAAAATTAACTTGGAAAAATAGATCTCATCACCTTTCAAGAAATCATCAAGATAAACTGCTTTAGGGGGTGGAGCCAAGATGCTGGAGTAGAAATACAAATGTGGCATGATCTCCCACTCCAATCACTTCCAATACGTGTAAAAAAAATAATCTCTAAACAAACTTTAGAGCTCCAGAACCCACAAAGTGACAAAGAGAAACAAATTTCCCTCTGAAGGCAGCCTGGAAGGCAGACAGGAAGGGTCTATCACAATGAGCTGGGAGCCGAGCATAGTCCTGGGTTAGCTGCATAGTTCCACCCCCAGGGAAGCACGATCAGTGGTGGCCAGGGCAGACTTCAGGAGAGTGAATCACCAGCAGCTGTGACAGTTTCCAGACTTCTCAACCCATTAACACCAAAGACAAAGTAAAAGGTCAGTGTGGAACTCTGTTGGAACCCAGGGGGGCAGAGGGGAGCAAAGAGTGTAGTCCACCCCCTGCCCCCAGGGTGACAAGAGGTGGAGGTGAAGCAGCTGTGTCATATGGCTGCCTCAGGAGCTCCTGGCCTGCGGATTGTAGGGGAACCAAGGAACCATTAAGAGGATAATCACTCTTGCTTTAACCTGCTTCATCTGAATTGTGGTTTTGGGTGGTGGTCCTGGGGTGTGTGACCAGTGAGCCAGAGCTTGTGGGGGCTGTGGAGAGGTTACCCTCCTAATAGCTCTGGCAGCTGTGAAAACTCCAGCAATTTGGGACACAGCTCTCTCCATTCTCGAAACAGAGTTCTACCATGGTAACAGGCTCAAAAGTCAAGTAATTGGCTGGCAATATGAGCAAGCAGAGGAAGCACAAACAGACCATAAAATCCTTTTTTGGGGACAAAAATTATCAAGGCATGGAACAGTAGGAAGACAGTGAAGACAGAACTCATGCATCAAAAGCCTCCAAGAAAAAAATATGGACTGGTTAAAGGCCTTTGAGAAGCTCAAGAAGGATTTTGAAAATCAAGTAGGGGAAGTGGAGGAAAAATTGGGAAGAGAAAAGAGAATGATGTGAGAAAATCCTGCTAAAGGAGACCCAAAAATACAATGAAGAAAATAACACTTAAAAAAATAGACTAACTCAAGTGGTAAAAGAGGTCCAAAAATTCAGTGAGGAGAAGAATGCCTTAAAAAGCTTAATTTGACAGATGGAAAAGGAATTTCAAAAAATCACTAAAGAGAATAACTCCTTCAAAATTAGATTGGAACAAATGGAAGCTAGTGACTTTATGAGAAATCAAGATCCTACTAAACAGATCCAAACAAATGAAATAAAAATAGAAGACAATGTGAAATATCTCATTGGAAAAACCACTGCCCTGGAAAATAAATCCAGGAGATATAATTTAAAAATGATTGGACTACCTGAAAGCCATGATCAAAAAAAGAGCCTAGGCACCATCTTGCAAGAAATTATCTAGCTGGGCAGCTAGGTGGTGCAGTGAATAGAATACTGACCTTGGAGTCAGGAGGACCTGAGTTCAAATCCAGCCTCAGACAGTTAACACACTTACTAGTCATGTGACTTTGGGCAAGTCACTTAACCCCAACTGCCCTGCAAAAAGCAAAAAAACAAACAACCCCTCCCCCCGAAACAAAATAAAAAAAAGAAATGATCAAGCAAAATTGCCCTCATATTCTAGAACCAGATGGCAAAATAGAAATTGAAAGAATTCACCAATCACCTCTTGAAAAAGATCCCCAAAAATTAAACTCCTAGAAATATTATAGCCAAACTCCCAGGCCAAAGAGAAAATACTGCAAGCAGTCAGGAAGAAACAATCTGAGTATTGTGGAAACACAGTCAGGATAACGCAAGACCTAGCAGCTTCTACATTAAAAAGAGATCAAAGGGCTTGGAATATAATATTCCAGAGGTCAAAGGAGCCAGGACTAAAACCAAGAATCACCTACCCAGCAAAACTGAGCATAATACTACAGGAGAAAACATGGTCATTCAATGAAATAGAGGATTTTAAAGCATTCTTGATGAAAAAAACAACAGCTGAATAGAAAATGTGACTTCCAAATACAAGAAGCAAGAGAAGCATGAGTCAGTAAACAGGAAAAAGAAATCATAAGGAACTTATTAAAGTTGAACTATTTACATTCCTAAATGGAAAAATGATAATTGTAACTCTTAAGGCTTTTCTCAGTATGAGGATAGTTGAAGAGAATATGTGTGTGTATATGTGTGTTTGTGTGTGTATACACACATACATATGTGTATATATAAGAGGGTGTATGTGTACATAAATATATATGTTAGTGTGGGCATATATATTTTCATGCATATATAGACAGAGGGCACAGGATGAGTTGAATGTGAAGGGATGATATCTAAAAAATAAAATTAATGTGTGAGAGGAATTTATTGGGAGAACAAGAAAGGGAGAGATAGATCAGGGTAAATTAAGCCATATAACAGAGGCAAGAGAAAACTCTTACAGTGGAGGGGAAGAGCAGGAAGATGAAAGGGAATGGGACAACCTTATTCTCATTGAATTTGGCTTAAGGAGGGAATAACAAACACTCAATTGGGTATCTTACCCTACAGGAAAATCTGGGGGTCAGGGATAAGAGGGGGGATGATAGAAGAGAGGACAGCTTTGGGGAGAGGGTAGTTAGAAGCAAACATTTTTTTTAAGCAATCAGGGTTAAGTAACTTGCTCAAGGTTACATAGACACTTATTTCTGGGTGTGGTGCTAAGTATCCAAGCCTGGATTTGATCCCCAGGTCATCCCGACACTGGAGCCAGTGCTATTACTCACTGTGCTACCTAGCTGCCCCCGAAGCAAACATTTTTGAAAAGAAATTGGGTCAAAATAGAAAATAGAATAAGTGAGGGGCAGGATAAGATGGAGGGAAATATAATTAGTCTTTCACAATATAACTACTATGGAAATAATTTGGGTAACTACACATGTACAACCTATATTGAATTGCTTATCTTCCCAGTGGGGGTGGGTGAGGAGGGAGAAGAGAAAAAAATCTGGAACTCAAAGTTTTAAAACAAATGTTTAAAAAAATTTGTTTTTTACATGCAACTGAGAAATAAGATGTATAGGCCCTGGGTTATAGAAATCCGTCTTGCCCTACTAGAAAGTAAGGGGGTGATGGGGGAGGTTGTAAGAGAGAACAGACTGGGGGAAGGAGTATTCAATAGGCTTGCTATTTTGGGGGGTAGGGGAAAGATGGGGAGAAAAAATGTAACTCAAAATCTTGGGGAAATGAATGTTGAAAACTAAAAATAAATAAATATTTTTTTAAAAAGAAAAAAGATAAACTGCTCTAAAATACTAGACCCAGAGGCAAAAATGTAAATTGAAAGAATTCACCTCCTGAAAGAATTCCCCAAATGAAAGCTTCTAGGAATATTATAGCCAAATTCCAGAGCTCCCAGATCAAGGAGAATTTATTGCAAAACACTGGAAAGAAACAATTTAAATGTAGTGGAGCTACAGTTAAGATCAGACCTGATTTAGCAGTTTCCACATTAAAGGAGCAGAGTACTTAGAATATGATATTGTAGAAGGCAAAGAAGCAGGAATTATAACCAAGAATAATTTACCTAGCAAAACTGAGTATAATCCTTCAAAAGGAATGTGGATATTTAATGAAATAGAAGACTTCTAAGCATTCCTCATGAAAAGATCAGACCTGAATGGAAAGTTTGACATTCAAACACAACATTCAAGCAAAACATAAAAAGGTAAATAGGAAAGAATAATCATAAAGGTTAATCTGTTAATATTCCTATATGGAAAGATGATACTTGTAACTCCTAAGAAGTTTATTACTATTATGGCAGTTAGAAAGAGTCTACATAGACAGAGGGCATGAATGTGAGTCAACTATGTTGGGATGATGTGAAAAAAAAAATGAAGGAATTAAAAAGAGAGATGCACTGGGAGAAGGGAAAAGGAAAAGTTTGAATGAGGAAAATTTTCTCACTTAAAAGAGGCATGTAAGACAGAGCTTTTATAGTGGAGGAGAAGATGGGCAGATATGATGGGCAATGCTTGAATACCACTCTCCCTGGAATTGGTTCAAGGAGGGAAAAATATACACATGCATAAATACATTCATATTTACATATATACATGCATATATACACACACATACTTAGTTGAATATAGAAATCTATCTTATCCAAAAAGGAAATAGAAAGGGAAAGAGATAAGAGATATGGAGTGAAGGGGTGGAATAAAGGGTAGATTAAGGGAGGAAATGGTCGGAAGCAAAACAGACTTTTGAGAAGGCACAGGATAAAAAAAAAGAGAGAAAGAGAAGGATAAACAAAATAAAATAGAATGGAGGGAAATACATAGTAATCATGACTGTGAATGGGATGAGATCATTCTTAGAATAGAAGTGGATAGGAGAATGGATCACAAACCAGGATCAACAATATGTTGTTTTACACACACTTGAAACAGAAACATCTAGAACAAATCAAGGCCTAGAGCAGAATCTATTATGCTTCAGCTGAAGTAAAAAAGGCAGGAATAGCAGTCATGATCTCAAAGGAAAAGCAAAAGTAGACAATTAAAACAGACAATCAGATAAACTACATTTTTCTAAAAAAATCATAAAACACTGAAGCAATATTAAAAATAGCAAATTTCTCTGATAAAGGCTTCATTTCTCAAATATGTAGAGGATTAAATAAAATTTGTAAACAAATGAGAGCCATTCCCCAATTGATAAATGGTCAAAGATATGAACAGTCAGTTTTCAGAAGAAGAAATCGAAGCTATCTATAGGCATATGAAAAATTCTCTAACTCAACAATGATTAGATAGATGGAAATTAAAACAGTTCTAAAGTACCACTTCACACTTATCAGAAATGACAAATGCTGGAGGGAATGAGGGAAAATAGGCACACAAATAAACCGTTGGTGAAGGTGTGAACCGGTTCAAACATTCTGGTAAACAATTTGAAACTATGCCCAAAGGGCTTTGAAACTGTGCATACTCTTTGTTCCAGCAATACCAGTAGTAGGCCTGTACTTCAAAGATATTGAAGAAAAAGGAAAAGGACCTGTCTGTACACAAATGTTTATAGCAGCTCTTTTAATGGTGGAAAAGAATCAGAAATAGATGAAATGCCCATCAATTGGGGAATGGCTGATCAAGTTGTGGTACATGATTGTGACATGATTGCGCCATAAAAAATATGTTAAAGGCTATGCTTTAAGAAAAAAAAATATCTCAAGACCTATATGAACTGATGCAAAGTGAAGTGAGAAGAACTGAAAAATCATGCACCGAAATGTAATAATGATCAACTGTGAAAGATTTGGCTACTCTGATCAATACAATGATCCAAGACATTTCTAAAAGACTCATGATGAAAAAATGCTCCCACTTCCAGAGAGAGAACTGATGAACCTTGAGCACAAATAGAAATGTCATTTATTTTCTTACTTTATTTTTCTTGATTTTTTTTGAAATATGGTTAATATGGAAATGTGCTTTGCATGATTTCACATATGTAATTGATATCATATTGCTTGCCTTCTCAGTGGAATCCAGAGTGTGTGGGAGAGAGCGAGATAATTTGGCACTCAAAATTTTAAAGTGGAATGTAAAAAAATTGTATTTTTATTTTTAATAAAGCAAAACAAAAACAAGTATTTAGTGCCAGAGACTGTACTAAGATCTAGGGATGCAAAGAAAAAAATTTTCATCTTCAAGAATCTCACATTCTTAGGAGGGAGCCAGCATGTAAACAGCCAGGTCCATTTAATGAATAAATGAAAAAAAAACATGTATTAAATGCTTTTTTTCTGTAGAGACCTCTGTGATAAACTCTAGGGATACAGATGGAAAACAGAGACAATCCCTGCTCTTAAGATCTCATTTTAATGGGGGAGACAAGATGTGGAAGGGGTTTAAGTATCAGGCCAGACAGAAGATTCTCATGATCCTTAGGGGCAGTCACAAAGTACCTGGTCTTTAAAGTCATTTTCACTGAGAAAATCATATTAGTTCCTGATATTGAGCCATTTGACAACCACCATGCCAAGGACTTTGGTGATGAGATTTTTTTTCTTTTTACCAGTCTGTTAGCTATCTCACAACTGTGAGTGCTGAGGAAGGAATCAAGACTTGCAGAAGCAGTTCCATGGTCCCATCTCTATAATGACTGCTGTCTAGGCTGGAAGTTGGGCCAGTGGTTTGGGTGGGGTGGGATGGGTGGAGAGCTACTGTTCTGCCCACAACTATGGGGCTACCTTCACTGGGGACTCATGAGATCTGAGGTGGTGGCCATGCTTTTGGAGTCTTTCCATCAGGGTGCTTAGATGATTCAGGTGAGTGGGCCTGCCTGCCCTATTCCTGTTTGCCCTTCATTGTCAAGGAGGACCAGTGCTTTCATGGGGTGAAGCCTTGACTAGTGTGTGAATTAGATTTCAGTGATGCAGAACTGCACAAAGTCATCAGCCTCCCTCCTTCTAGAGTCATTGAAGTTCAGTGGCAAGGCAAAAGTCAATATGATTGCTAATGGTGCAGGATGCGATGGGTGACCATGGCATCTTGTATGCCTATCCAGGCTCTGAGGTTGCCCCCACAGCACCTTCTTCATCTGCCTTCATGGCTATTGGAAGAGATTGTTCTCATCTGCCTATTCCACAAGGGGAAGTCTTCACCTGTTTGAGGTAGACCCCCTCACCCCTCTCCAACTCACCAATTGGTTTGAGGTCCCTCAGTTCCCCTCACCTGCTTTAGTCTGACTGTGGAGACAGTTTCACCAGGGTAGAGCCACTGCAGATACTGTAATCTCTTGGAGGCATGGGTGAAAGTTTAATGCCAGGTAGACACCAAATGCAGATGAGCAGCTTGGAGAAGGGCTCGGCATCTCCCACAGCAGAGGGACTAGGCTTCTTGGAATACTCCATACACCCCACCTGTCCTGTTAGACATATGCGGAGTAGATGGAAGAAACTCAGAGGAACTGAAAAAGAAGGTATGATTTGAATTCAGTCTCGAAAGAAGTGAGAGAAATCAAAGTCAGAAGTGAGAAGAGAGAGCATTCTAGTCATGGAGGAGAGCCAGGGTAAAGGCATGGGGGTAGGAAATGAGATGTATGTGTGAAGAACGGTAGTGTAACTGCATCATACAATACATGAAGGAGAATAACGTATAAGAAGACTGGAAAGGTAGGAAGGGGACAGCCTACAAAGACATCTAAATATCACAGAAATGAAGGTAAATAAGGAAACGCTAACATTTATTAATCGGGCTGGGTTAACATGTACACACAAACGTAGTTTGGCAGCTTGGTGGAGGATGGATTAGAGTGCAGAGGGTCTTGAGAAAGGAAGATTAACTAGAAGGTTATTGCAATAATCAGGTGAGGTGCAAGTAGGCTCTGAACGAGGCTGGTGGGTCTATGTGTAGAGAAGAGACACATACAAGAGATGTTGTGAAAGAAAAAACACACAATGTGGCAATAGAATGGATATGTGGAGTGAGTCTACAGGAGGAGCTGAGGATGACACTGAGGACAGTGGTTCCCTGGACAAGAAGAACAGCTTGGGAAGTCGGGAATCCGGGAAGGGTTGGGGGGACAAATTCCATTTTGGACATGTAGGTTGCACGACAGTCAGTACAAGACGTACAGAAGGCAGCTGGGGGCAAAGGATGGCCAGGAGACAGATGAGCTCTGAGAAGCACTCACACAGACATGGTTTGGAAACTCATTTTGCCACAAGGGGGGTTATTTTGGAGCAGGAGTTGTACTGGCATCATCTATTCAAATGCTGTAGGTGATGCCCAACTCTGCTGACACAATGAGGTGAGGCGCAGGCAAGATAATGCTGATTCTGGAGTCTGAAGGTCTTGGTTCAAATCCTAGTCATCACCCTTTGTCTAACCCTAGACAGGTCACCGCACATCTCTGGGCCTTAGTTTACTTATTTGTAAAACCAAGAGGTTTGCCTAGAGGCTCCCTAAAGGCCCTTCTGTATCTAGTTAAAGGACTGTATGATTATGAGCCAGAAAAATGACCCTGACTACCGTGTAACATGTAGGGAGATGGATGAACAATTGTGCAAGTGAAATGGGAAAGAAGAATATGGCTTTGTGAGACCTTATCATTTGGGGGAGAGGGGAGGCTCTCACTTTTCCAACATGGCAGACAGTATTGGAATTTCCAAAGCAATCTGAAGTCTGTGGATATTATCAAGGCTTCTGTAACCTCCAAACCAGATGTCTGAGAGAAGTTTTATTGTGTTTTTCCATAAATACTGTACAGGATGAGTGTTTGCCGAGCATGGATTACCTCAGCTCTCCTCTCTCTGTAAGCCTTTGTCTTCTGTTGTGTTCTTTATGATCTGTGCTCCATAAACTTTTTATAGAGACTAGGAGGAGACAGTAGCCAAAATAAAATTAAATGTCTCACCATCAGAGAGCTTTGGTGAGTGACTTTCTCGGTGAAAGAGTATGAAAGCACAGCATAGAGAAAGGGTGTTTCCCATCCTGTCACAGGAATGCAGACCCCTAACTGAGGAACAGGACTGAACTAGGGGCCCTCCTAGTTTCCCTGGGCTACAGGTCACTGATTTCTCACGCCTTGGACAGCTGAGCAGCCTTTGAGAATGCTTCTCCCATGGACAGACCTCAGCTGCTGGCCTTGGTACCGCTTCTTGCTGTCCTGAAAGAAGTAACCAAAAAAAGGGGCTGAAGTGCCAGAGACTTATCAGAGAAAGGCCTGGCATGTCTCCAGACCATCAACCACTCTGAGCCAAGGGGAGAGTGATGAAGACTGAGGAAGCTGCCAATGCCTGGCCCAGCTTCAGCAGAGACCACAATTCCTGCAACTGACTCTGGATGGCTGCGATGGGAAGCCTTTCCATCCCATGGCTGGGCTACCTCTCAGCTGTATGGGATAAAGCCCACATGAGGAGCTCTAGGAGACATGGCCTCTGCATTCTCCACAGTTTGGATTCAGGAAGACATGTTTTTGTTAATTGTCACAGGATCATAGAATAGAAGTAGAAGGGGGCTTGGAGACCATCAGATCCAACTTGGTTTTTCACAGAAGGAATCTGAGGTGTGGAAAGGCCGACTGCTCCTGAGTGGCTTCCTAGCTCCAATCCTGGCACCCTTTCCATTCTTTCCTGATGCCCTTTTATTTTTTTGCAAGCCAGACAGTATTTTTTGAAAATAGAAATTATGTTATATGTTCATTCATATAACCATACATGTAGACGTTATCTCCCCTGATAGAATGTAAGCTCCTTGAGGGCAGGGAGTGTTTCCCTTTCATGCTTGAGACTACTTCATTTTTGTCCTTACATTTCCCCAGAGCATAGCACAGTGACAGATATGCCATAGGAATTTAATAAATGTTTGTTGAATGAATGAATGAATGAATGAATGAATTGGATGGTTCTCTGTGTTGTTATTGGCATGTCTTGCCCTAGGCAGAAGCATTTGCCAGGCCTTCATGTCAAGCCAACATGTAGCTGCCATTTTGAATCCTTATGTGGTCTTCTACTTTATCAGCTCTCCTGTTGTAGGACAAGATCGGCACCGTATAAATAATGATAACACTCATCATGTGCCATACATTTGAAGGTTATTTGAAAATTTTAACAAGGGAAATGTTTTCATCAAACTTAGACAAAGATGCCTGGTCCTCCTGAGTGTCTGGTTTCTGTAAAATTTCAGTCTGGTGGAGAACACAGAGAGAATTGAGAGTGAGGACAAATCCCCTTAAACACAGATGTAACCTAGGGATAAACAGAGCCTCATTTCCCTTTCACGGTGATATGGAAAAATATGGCCAGCTTCTCTGCTGGCTCTCCTCTCTCCCTTTATGAGAAAAATACTTCCCAGAGGAACAGATCTCTGGAAGGGATACTGCTTTTTGTCACCATTACTGCAAACTCATGGGTGTCTGAGGGAGAACTAGAGATTTGTATGAGATAGTCTTGTGTTCTGTATGGATTCAGCAGAATGAGACTCATCAGAATAACCCAGGAAGTCCACACATGTATTTCAGAGCCCTGAGTGGATACACAGGGCAAGATTCAGAACCCTTAAAATCAGGAGCATTGGAATCACAGGACATTCTCTTACTGCCCCAGTACCCTTGGGCACATGGCTTTCTTCTATGGCCTCAGTTTCTTCATCTGTATAAAAGGAAAAGACATATATTGGAAGAAATACTCACTAATAACTTTCTGTCTTTAGCCTTTCTGTCTTCTGAGCCTATGCCTATGAAACCTCCATAGGTCTTCTGGCTGCGATAAATAATATTAGTGAAAGTTAAAATAATAGCAACTCAGCATTTCTGTGTCACTCTGGGGCTGACAATGGGTGTGACACTTGTTCATCACCACAATCCTGTCAAGTATGTACTAGTGTTATCTCATTCTTACAGATGAGAAAACTGAACCTTGGTGACTAAGGTAGGATTTGAACCCAGGTCCCCCATCTACTATGCTCAGGCATTTCCGGAAAAGAGACCTTCCCAAAGAAATAAAGGGCTTCTGTGTATGGTAGGGATGGGAAGGTGAGAGAGGAGCTGGTGTAGAGGGAGAGAAGAGATTTTTTGTTTTAATAAGGGAAATTAAGGTATTAGGAGAGACCACAAAATCTTCTGTTTCGAGCTGTAAGGGTCCTTCAAGAACAGCCAATTTCTGCAAGACAAACTCACATCATATATAGACTATCCTGTTTCTCTTTGTCAACTAGTACAGAATTAGATGCAATGGTAGAGTCCAGAAAATAGTGACTCCACGTGTGTTCTGTGCCTTCAGAAAGTGCAGAGGACTTGAAGAAACTCATATTGAATCATGGGGTTTCAGATGAATATAGAGCTGAACAGCTACCAAGCATTGGAGAAATATCTATTATGTCCTGGGCACTTTGCCAGGCTCTGGGAAGACAAGAAAAGAGGGAATTGTGCTTGTCCTCATGGAGTTTACATTTCTGGGGAGGAATGTGGTGGCACAGTAGTTAGAGTGTTGGGCCTGGAGTCAAGAAGTTGGTCAGTGGTTTTTCAGTAATGTCCAACTATCTGTGACTTCATTGGGGATTTTCTTGGAAGAGTTCCTGGAGTAGTTTGCTATTTCCTTCTCCAGCTCATTTTACAGATGAGGAAACTGAGGCCAACAGAGTGAAGTGGCTTGCTTAGGGTCACACTGTTAGAAGTGTCTAAAGTTAGATTCGAGCTAATGAAGATGAGCCTTCCTGACTCCAGGCCCATGCTCTATGCACTATGGTTGCCATTACTGCCCCTGGAAGTTAATAAGACCAGAGTTCAATCCAGCCTCACTTACTAGCTGTGTAACCCTGGGCAAATCACTAAATACACACACACACACACACACACACACACACACACACACACACCCTATGTTTTCCTCAGTTTCCTCATATGTAAAATGGGGATAATAATAGCCCTGCCTCTCAGGGTTGTTGTATCAAACAAGGTAATATTTATAGAGTTCCTAGCACAGTGCCCAATATATAGTAAGCACCATAAAAACATTAACTACCATCATCACCATCATTATTGGCTATTAACATATGTAAATGTTACTAACACGTTTCCGTGGATCATAGGCACTTCTGTCTTTTCCTCCCTCTGCCAACCCAACCAGAAAGGATTTGAGGTTGAAATCCTCACATACCACTCTTCTCTTCCTCTGCTGGGCAGGTTCAGAGGTGAAATATCTTCCCTCCTTCCTTTGGCCCCTGCCCTTTTCCTGGGGCAGGATGAGTAGGAAGCTTAGCCCTAACCTAAGAATCTCCGAGTGAGCTCTACCAGACAAATTAATGGAAGTTTCGATCCCCTTAGTTACAGGGAAAATAAATTTCATTCAGTTACAGGGGAAATGAAATTAAATGATCTTTCACATTTCTCTGCTTCCAAGAAGATTCATCAGGTTGTAAGAACAAAATTAAAAACAATATTAATTCAATCTGTCTTCAGGTGGTCTATTTGACCACCAAACCAGGGTATGGGCTCAGTTCTGTGAACTATGAAGCCTTCTCAGATCTGCTTCTTTTGAACCCTCAGATGGCGACTGAAATCCTACTCAGTAAGCCGATGGAGATGGATTCTTTTATCTAAGGGAATCAAGTTTAACAAAAAGAGCACCACAGCAGTGAATAATCAACACAGAGGAAACTGAAGTCGCTAAGACTGGATGTCTGACTGGAAGGATGGAGGGCAGAAAAAAGATAGCAGGAACAAAGATGCATCGCCACTGACTGGCCTTGCAGTCCAGAAAGGATGCCCACCACTTGTCATGCCTTGCCTCCACTCGAGCAGCTGTTATTTTCTCTGCTCCCAGTGGACAACGTCAATGGTGACACGAGGCAAGAACCGGCCAAGTCTGATTCACCACCTGGAGAGACATACAGAAAAAGGCAACCAGAATGGTGAACGTTGGTTCTGATCCTTCCTTGTCTCAGAGCAAAGAGCCCATCTGTTCTTTGTCTTTGCTTTCACAATAGTTCAAAGGGAACTAACAAGCCCCTTCTATGTTTAGAATTGCTCATCAGCCTTAGCCCATTCAGAGTTGCAGTTTTCTCCATGGTATTTTAGGATAGTGTAATGCTTAAGTTCTTATTTCCATTTCTTTTTTCCACTTCTACATACACTCCTTTAAAGTCTCATTTCTTTAGCAAATTCCTCATTTTTCTGTGTTTTCCTTAAACAACTCTCCCCTTTCCTCTGAGATCTTTTAAATGTTTTTGTCTTTGAAATTTCATTCTTGAGAGTTTCTCATACTTGCAAAGCTAACTTTCTCGAGAGGATTTCTGACCATCCGGTCCTGGCTCTCCTTTCTCTGAGCTCTTTGAAATCTGCTTTTCTCAAATCTCCAGTTCATGGTAGACTATGACTTTCGTCTCATTTGTCCAAAATTCTAGGGCCAAATGATCACTTCCCCCTGCCTCAAGGTTCCCATTATTTCCATCCATCTCAAAACAAAACAAAACTTGATGATTTGGAGTCATCCCCCCACCCTGATCTTCATAAATTCCTTCACATTTTAATGGATTGAATAATAATAATAATTAACAATAGCTAACATTTATGTAGCTCTTACATATGTTCCACACACTGTGCTAAGTGTTTTACACATTGTATCTCATTGATCATTACAAAGTCAAGAATTTACAAACTACATTTGGGCCAAGAGACAGAGTTCTATCAAATAATAGGAAAGTGGGTATTATTTTATTAGGTCCTCTTTGAAAATGAAGGATGAACAACAAGATATAATCGTGCTGCACCCAGTTATCTTTCTGATTTGTGAACACTGTTTCTTCCTGTTAACCAAGGCCTACAACAATAAGGCCAAGGGCTTCCTCCTCCATCCATCCTTCCCCAGCATGTCTCCACCATGTTTACTGACTCTGTCTCCTGGATTTCCATGAGTCGGTCTTCTTGTACAAAGCTCTTCCATGGTCACACTTTGTCAGCTCTGTTTCTGTGTTAGCCACGGGGCCTGTCCCACCAGGTCTTAGTGATACCTACAATGTCAAGTCTGCCATCAAGGTCTCTAATTTACCTTGTTTATTTATAGCTGGAAGGGACCTTGGAGGTTATTTAGTCCAAACCTATCATTTCACAATTGAGGAAACTGAGTTCCAAAGAGATTAGATGGTTTTTCCAAGGTCATGCCAGTACTAATGAGAAGAGCTGGCACTGTCTAGGTGGCACTTCCACTATCCCACATTGGGGCACCATGCGGAGAACTGATTTGGGCCTCTCTTCTCAGATATTATCTCCTTTTTTAGAGGGGGGAAGGCAGGGCAGTTGGGGTTAAGTGATTTGCCCAAGGTCACACAGCTAGTAAGTGTTAAGTGTCTGAGGCCGTATTTGAATTCAGGTCCTCCTGACTCCAGAGCCAGTGCTCTATTCACTGTGCCACCTAGTTGCCCCGATTATCTCCTAATTATTGGGCCTCCTCACCAACAGTTTTCTTCCCTTGTGTCTGTGGTAGGTTTAAACTTCTTCCCAATCCACCTTCCTTTTTAGTGTAAGACCCTCTCAGAAGTGCAAGACTCTAGGAACACATTTCACAACTCATTCTGAGATTATGACATCAAGATTCAATCCCAGGTTCTGTTTCAGGCTGACCTCCACCCTTGAACTAAGAATTGACCATCATATTCTCATATTCTCTCTCTGTCTCTGTCTCTCTCTTTCTCTCTCTCTGTCTCTCTCTCTCTCTGTCTCTCTCTGTCTCTGTCTCTGTCTCTCTCTCTCTGTCTCTGTCTCTCTCTGTCTCTCTCTGTCTCTCTCTGTCTCTGTCTCTGTCTCTCTCTCTCTCTCTCTCTCTCTCTCTCTCTCTCTCTCTCTCTCTGTCTCTCTCTCTCTCTGTCTGTCTCTGTCTCTAGGTGTCTCTCTCTCCCTCTCTCTGTCTCTCTCTCTCTCTCTCTTTCTCTCAGCAATATGACTGGCAAAGTGCTAAGAAAAAAAGTAATTAAAAAAAACAGTTGGTGGTGTTTGGAGAAGGGGAAAATGAACATTTTAATGACATATAGCAAAGTTCATTTTTTTCTATATCCTCACAGAATTAGGTTTGGAGCCCGTGTTTAGGCAGATGGGACCAAACTCTGCTACTCTTTAGGCACAATCAGGGGTGGGACGGAGGGAATGGGGCACTATCCTTTACAGGGATTACACAGAAGAGGAGGCAAGTCATAAATTCTCTCCCTTACAGCTCCACTCACTTGCTGAGTGGGTTTGAGTAAATCTCTTAATTCCTGGGGCTTCAGTGTCTGCCTCTGGGAGCCAGGGATAATTTTGCTTCTTTCTCATGAAGAATGTGTACAAAATCCTAAGAACTCAAGTGTTTGGGGCCCCTCTGAACAACGTTTTAGGAGTTGCAAAGAGTTAGTCTCGTGTTATTGCAAAGGCTCCCTGGAATATTACTGAAAGTCAGCTGGAGCTACTGGAAGGAGAATCAGCAGCCAAGTGATGCCAGGTGTTAACTTCAAATAATCCTGGGGAATGCTTCTTGGTTTCAGGCGTCATTTTCACATCTACATATTTATAAATTGTCATGGTCACTTTCTGGCCCCAAAGGAAGCTCTTCTGCATGTACATGGAAAAGGAAACAATAGTGTAGATATTTTTATGACCATGGACAGAAATCCAAGCATCATGGGGTTGCTTGCTATGTTGCGTTTTCTCTGGGTGGTTGTATTAACACATGCCACTTTGATGTGATCACATGAGTCCTGGTCTACTTGTCAGGAGCCTGGGTTCTACTCCCATCTCTGCCACTTCCCATGAAGTCCAACTTCAAGTGAATTACTTTACCTCTGGAGGTGTCACTGATCTATAAAAGATCGGACTGGATAGTTTTTGAGGTCTCCCAGTGCTCTCATTTGAATGACTATGGAATTTGAATTTGAAAGCACCTTCAATATTTCTAAATATTTAAGTTTTACAAATTGCTATCTTTCCCCCATTTTTAAATGTTTTAGTCAATTGTTTTTACACAATTAATGAAATCTGTACGTTTGATACTTGGGGCATATTTGAAAAGTGTCTCCCAATAAAACTGGATCTCTCTGTTAAAATTTTGTTCGTGGAATTCCATGAAGAGAGATGAGTGGGAACACAAGGTGGTGGACTTGGAGAAAGGCTGCTCTGGGTTCAAGTCCCAATTCTGGCATGTACTAGCCCCAAGCCATTCTCTAAAATTATACACTAGAGATAAGGTACAGACCTACATCAGTAGAGGAAGTTGCCATACTAGGAATTTCCTGTTTTGATGAGCCTGGTTCTTCACTTTCCCTAAACAGAACAAAAATGGAAATCTGAAAAGTATATTGTAAATCTCAGAACAAGAAGTCCTTTCTTACTGTGTCCTTGAAACAAGGTACACCACTCAGGCAGGTTGCCGTCATGTTCCTTGGTGAAGGGATATCCCAGTCTATCTTCCCTCTAGAGAAAGAGGGATGTTCTTTCTTGTCCACAAAACAAAGTCACTCAAAAATGTGCTCTCCATGGCCACTTCCCCTGAGGGTCTCCCCTTCTCTTGACTAATTTCATGACTCTGAAGCATAAGAGACCTCATTACTTTTCATGGTTCATATTTCTATTAAACATTAGGATACTTCAAGGCTCTTTTCATGTATTCACTCACTTGAACCTCACAAGTCTGGGGCATAGTCAGGCCAGGTATGGTTATCACCATTTTAAGAAAAGGAAACTGGGGTTTAAAGAGATGAGTAACTTTCTAAGGTCACAAACTAGTAACTGTAAGATGAAGAATTTGGACCTAGGTCATTCTGTCACCAAGCTCAACAAGGCTTTCCATGAAGGCCAAATTAAAAATAAATGTATTCATCTCTTTATACAATCAATTTCTTGAATGAATAATATAGTGCGTCTGTTATTTTTCTTGTATATCTTTAAATGAATATTTTAAAACAATATTAATTCATGATTCTTGCAAAAAAGAGGTTGGAGCCATTTGACAGATCATAGGAAAACTACTTATGCCCACAAATATTAAGAATATGAGAGTATTCTAATGAATCTGTGACGTCCTAGGTCTGGGTAACCCCTCTTTGAAACCACCACCTTTTACCAATGACATTTTATGTCTGTAGGTCATGAAACTTAATAGTTTCTAGATAATTGAAACTAACATAAGATTATAGCATGAAGATCATTTTTTTCCTAAAAGAAAATCTAAACTCTGAAGTTGTTATAATAAATTAATGTATCATTCAGGCATTAATGAATAAAAAATTAAACTACATTTAGAGAAGCTAGATCATTAACTTTTAAACCAAAAATTAAGAAGCAACTTTGTAAAGCAGAAATAATATCTATCATCTTCCCTGTGGTTATATTTTTTTTTCTGCCTTTGTCAAAGACTTAATGAATTCTAGGTGCCTGGATGGAGTTGGGTGGAGTTGGAATGCCAAAGAAAAGAGGCTTATACAAAATAATGACCCAGGAGTTTTCTCCTCTAAGACCTTGAGTCCAAAGCACCAGACAAATGCATTTCTTCACCCTCTTTCCCAGAGCTGGCAAGAGGGAAGAAAGCCAACTGATTTGCTCCCCTCCCAATCTCTCCCTTCCTCCCAGCTCGTTCTCAATTCTTGTTTCTTCTTGCTGTGGTCAAAGAGCATTTGGCTCACATTGCTCCAGGAGTTCCCATTATTTAGGGGAGGATTTGCTGCAGCCAGACCATTAGTGGCTCTCAGCCACCCTACAGCTGCTAGATTCTTCTAGAGTGACTGTCGGCAGGGTCCAGCCTGTGAGCTCCCTCTGTGCCAAGGCCTGTGTGGGGTCCCTTCACACCACCATGTTCTCATTCTTTTCTGATGCATTCTTGGGAAGTCAGCTCCCAAAGCTAAACAAGCAGCCCTTCAACATTTGGCAGCAATCCATATTGAAATTCATAATTCAATTATGAAGAAAAAGAGGGTGGAACTTGGCCCAGTGGCCATTGTCTCTGGCATGAATAGAGTTGGGTGGTTGGAAGATCTCGTTGTATATCTTCACAGAGGTGAAGCCCCCTGTAAAGGAGCACCAATCAGAGAGCAGCTCCTCCAATTAGGCACCTACTGAAGCTGAGGAAGTTCCTCCCTTCTTTGGGGGGTGACCTTGCATGAGGGATTGTCTGGATATAGAGTTTGGCAGCTGGAATCATTAATCAGTGATTTTTCAGGAGCATTTGGGTGGGTTGGGTGGGTAGGGTGCCATATCTCTAGGAACTACATGGTGTCTGGCATAAGTGATTGATCCATATGTGTGTGTCAAGATGTGCCATTTGATGACACAGGAACAGCACAAGGGAATTGGAGCCAGGAGGGACATTCACCCCCACTTCCCTCCATAATATGTGGAGCTGTGGAGTCCTGAGCAACATTCAAACCTTGTTTAAGATGTCACCCTCAATGTCTTCATCTGCAAATGAGAATGATAATAACAGTCACTTGGGTATGCGGCCATGGCAAATAGTTCAGCCTTTTGGAGTCTCTCTTGCTCTCTAGGGTCCCTATCTCACAGGATTGTTGTCAAGCTAAAATGCAATGGGGCATGTAAAGTGGGCCAGAATCCTCAGAATAATGTGGCTCATCCTTGATTACTTTGGGCTTATGCATGTTCAGAATCAGTGGATATAGATAAGAGAGTTATCCTACTTCTGTTCTGTGCATTAAAAAAACAAGTTGAAAACAGTTACTCATACTCAAAAAGGTGGAAATTGTATAATCTTGCATAATCTCCTCACTTTACAGATGAAGAATCAAGTATCTAGAGAGATTCCAGTTGTTTTGGGGCCACCACAAGTCACTTATGTAAACATGGTGAATTGAGTATAGATGTCTTCTGTGAATACAAATTACAAAGGGCAATAGCTCTCCAGTTTCTCTCCACAATCTGTTTCAGCCTTCAATCTCTGATCTCCCTAGCCATACCCAGGCAAAAAGTGCATTCTAAGGTCTGTAGCAACTTGGAAACACGTGGTGACACTACTGTTGAAAGGGGTAGTGCCCATGTGATGATGACAAGTGGCAGAAGGAAATTAGATCCATCAGAGTAGGAGAGGTACAAATAGTCATTTTTTCCATTGCTCCTTCTATGTCCTTCATGCTTTAGAATAGATGAAGGGATGGCCATTGGATAACTTAGTCCTGGTATGTTTTCTCTATTTTGCATCTGACTTCATTACATCCAGTGGGGAATATGGAATCCCTGTGGCGGTGTGTCTATAAACTTTCATGGAAATGCCATAGAGAGCTTGATTTTTGATTGAGAGATTATTTGAAGTGTCCAAGGCATAAAGGTTTTTACTGAGAGATTCACATCCAGGGAACCAGCATCACTCAGTTGCACTGATTTGTCTATGACTTCAAGATGGTGGATCCCCTCATGGTATTGGAATATATAGCTATCCATAGCAATAGCTCATTGCTTTGGCAATGTGATGTAGTAAAATATTCTCAGGAGGGATTTTTCCAAATAAATCAAACTTAAACCTTTAATGTGTCAAGAATTATTTTAATTTCAACCACTTGGTGTGGAAATCATCCTAAAACATCAGCTAGACTTTCCTGCCTCTGAGGCTTACTACTTGTGTGACCTCGGACCTTTCTGCCTTCAGTTCTCTTAATGCTAAGAGGAGGGTTCTCTTGGCAACAATCCTTATTGAAATTTATAATTCAATTATGAAGAAAAAGAGGGTGGAACTTGGCCCAGAGGCAATTGTCTCTGGCATGAATGGAGCTGGGTGGTTTCGAGATCTCGTTGGATATCTTCAGTTCTCTTAATGCTAAGAGACCCTAAAGGCCCTTGCAATTTCAGGTTTATGATCTTAGGATGATAAAGAGGAATGCTATATCCTTGAGCATCTATTCCCTTCAGGACTGATCATGAACAGCTCCTAAGAACCTGACCTTTCCCCTTTTTCCAATCTTTATACATTCTACTCCCCTCCATCATCCCTATGATTGATTCAACAATACTGACCAACACACTGTCTCTCAAACATGACCCTTATTCCATTCCATGTTTCAGTGTTTCTGCTCTGGCTGACCCCTCTTCCCCCCAGAATGTTCTCACCCCCACTTCATTTTCTTGGCTCTTTTGAAACTTTATCTACAATCTTACTGTCTTCAGGACCTTTTCCTGCTGCTCCATCCCTGCCAACTCACAGTGCCTTCTCTGCTCAGATTTCCTTCCCTCTATTCTATATGGAATGTGTCACAGACATTGCAGTTAGAAATTAAGGATCTCTAATAATAATGGCTGACATGAATGTAGAACTCTAATGTTCAATGCAGCAAGTATTTATTAAGCATCTATTATATGCTGGCCACTGGGAATAAACTAATTTCCTTTGAGGTTCAAAACATCACTCAGGTAGGTATTTGCAGACATCATTTTCCTCAGTTTACAAGTGAAGCAACTGAGAATAAGAGAGATTACCCAGCTCATTTAGAGGACTCACTCTCTTTTGATTCTGGGATAAGATTTCTTTTCCCTATATCACACTGCCTCTCCTTCAGTACTGAAAATTGAAGATGACGGGAAACTCTAACAAATTAGAAGATTTGGTAGCGTCTTTAATTTTTTAAATTGTTTTTTGAAAAAATTTTCAACATTCACTTTTATAAGATTTTGAGTTTTAATTTTTTCTCCCTCCCTTTAGCTTCTCCCCCCTCCCCAAGAAGACAAGCAATATGATGATAGCTTTCTGTGTATAATCATAGTACACATATTCCCACATTAGTCATGTTGTGAAAAAAGGATCAGAACAAAAGGGAAAAATGACAAGAAAGAAAAAAATGAGAGAGAGAGGAGGAGAGAGAGAGAGACAGAGAGAGAGACAGAGAAAGAGACAGAGAGACAGAGAGACAGAAAGAGAGAGACAGAGAGAGAGACACAGAGAGACAGAGAGACACAGAGAGAGGGAGAATAGTTTGCATCGATCTGCATTCAGACTCCATAGTTCTTTCTCTGAATGTGGGTAGCATTTTCCATTATGAGTCTTTTGGAATTGCTGAAAAGAACTGAGGCCATCAAAGTTGCTGTTAATGTGTATAAGTTTCTCCTGGTTCTGCTCCCTTCACTTAGCATCAGTTCATGTAAGGAGCCTCTAATTCGGTAAAAATTCAAGTTGACACTCCACTTTTGCGTGATGACTCTCCTGGGTGTCCATCAGCACTGCTTGTGCCTGATGTGTCCAGAAGCTCACAGGCTCCAACTATTTTTATAGTCATTCAGCATACTTGTCATGTGTTGGGTAGACCCTCAAAGTCAACATCCTTTCCTGGTTCTCTAGGGTGATCTGCAAATTATAATATTTCTGATTAAGAGAAACAGTTCATGCTACAGACATTTATTCTAACCCTTTAAACTTAAACAGGCAACATTGCACATGGCATTTTACACTTTGTAGTCTAATGGAAAATAAACCTAATAGCTACATCATGTCTGCGGCAAAGGAAATATCACTATTAAGAACACGATCAAAATGGAGTTGTATTTCACTGGGAGTTTCGCAAGCGGGGGATGTGAAATCACAGCTTCAGACCAACTCAACAGGCAGATTGTCGTTTTTCTTCTGGATTCTAATCGAATCTAACAAGCATTTGTTAGAAACCCACAAGAGGCAAGGCATCGTGCTGGTAGCTGGAGATACTAATAAGGACCAAAGCTTTCCCTCTAGGGGAACAATATGGTAGGATTATTTTGGCAACTCTGGGGAGAATAGTTTGAAGAGGGGAGAGAGTAGAATTCAGGAGGTCAATCAAGAGGGTGTTTCAGTCATTCAAGGAAGATAGTTGAACGAGGGTCTTGACCATTATGGTGGATGGAAGGGAACAGCTCAGGATAGCTCTATGGCTGTGGCCTGAGTGAGGAGAAGGATGGTGATGCTCTCAGCAGAATTTGGGAAGACTGTAAAGAGACATCAAACTTGACATCAAAGATGTTCCACCATGATGGCACATGGGAGCCTCAGGGCAGAACTCTGGGGAACTTTCTCTTGCCAGATCCCCCAAAGTTTGCTGCTTGAACCTGGCCTTTGCGCCTTATAACTTTTTATGAAGGAAATCAAAGGACTCCCTTATTTAGTATAAGACCATTTCCCTTTTTGTTGATAAACGTCTTTCTGTAACTGCTGAGGAAGACTCAAAGAATGTAATTCTCAGCATCAAGATGAATTAAATTGGCTTGAGTGCCCAAATTGAGACCTCATGGGAAGATAAACAGGAGCCAGAATTCTCTCTGCTGTTCACAGAGTCTCAATGACTATCACTGAAGGAAGCCAAACCAAATGTTTGGTTTCTGGGCTTTAGGGGCCCTGTACAATTCATTGAGAAATTATGGCAATTATTTCATGGGCAGATCTATTGGAACAAATCCTGTTATCCTGGGTTGAGAGAGCTGTTTGGAGAGAGGACTGAGGATGTAAATAGTCCAAGTCATGGCTATGACCGAAAGGACCATTGTGGTTATGTTGGTGACATTTTTCCAATCCACACACTTGGATGGATGTTTTCCCCCTTTGATCAAGAATACTTTGTCAACAGAAAATGAGACTGAGGAGTCTTTGCAATCTGACCATGTCTATAAAACTCAAAGGATTAAAAATTTGTAGTTGATGAAGAAACAGAAGTAGAAAAGTTGATTAGCTTTCCCAAGGTGACCCAGGAGGAAGGGATGGATATGAGAGAAGTGTGGTACAGGGGAAAGAGGGCTGATGGGGAGCCAAGGGAGCAAGTGCAAAATCTGGCTCTGCTGTTTCCTACTTGAGCAGATTTGGATGTCACTGAACCTCTTTGGGCTTCAGTTTCCTTCTCTGTAAAGTGAGGGTCTCACATTAGCAGCATGGGAGGTCACTTCCAGCTCAAAATCTCTGTTCACATGTCTACCTGTTCTCACTTTTTATGCCTTTTCCATTCAATGGTCTCATTCAAAGTTTTATAAATAATAATAATACTATAAATATGTGCTTGGTCTTAATGTTTTTCCAAATGCTTTACAAATATTGCATTTTATCCTTTTAATACTTGGAGGAAGGTGATTATTATCCCAATTATACAGATCAGGAAAATAAGGCACTTCTCCAGGGCTATGTAGCTAGTGAGTGGCTGAGGCTAGATTTGATCTTGGGTCTTCCTGACTCCAAGACCAGCATGCCATTTATTGTGCCACTTAGCTGTCCCCAACTAGCAGTCTGTCATTGTATTACATTCTAACGATTGTTAATTATTATTTTATTATAATTGTAATATATAATATAAATAAATATAATATAATGATATTATAATAAATGATTATTAATAATTCTTATCTTATCACACCTTCCTTCCCTGTTGCCAAGAGCTTCATGGAAAGACAGTATGGAGAATTGGAGAAATTCACGGAGTACATCTCAAAAGCATGAGATTTCAAGGAGCCCAGCACATGCTACCAGCAGGTAGGGAGTTCAGTGGATAGAGAATTGGGTCTGGAATCAGGAAGACTCTTCTTTCTGAGTTCAAATCTGGCCTTGGACACTTCCTAGCTGTGTGAACCTGGGCAAGTCACTGAAGCTTGTTTGCCTCTCTTCCTCATTTGTAAAATGAGGCAGAGAAGGAAATGGCAAACCATTCCAGTATCTCTGCCAAGAAAATCAAAACCCCAAATGTGGTCATGAAGCACCAGACCTGAATGAAAAAAACAACTCAACAAAAATGCATATTAAGGGGTTATATATTCATTGAATGAAATTGCATTTTATTCCCAATTCTTTGGTCTATTGACCGTCTGACATTGTGTAAGTCCCTTTTACTTGAGCCTTAGTTTTATCACCTATGAAATGGGGATGATAAATAATATGATATTTTTTAATATCATTGGAGACCAAGAAAAATAAAAGTGTCCTGTATAATTTTGTGATCCCATTTTCCTGATTACAGCAGAACTGCTCTGTCAGGCAGTCAAGAAGCATGTCTTAAGAACCTACTGTGTGCTAGGCACTATGGTCACTGCTACAGGCACAAAGAAAGAGATTCTTGTCCTCAAGGAGATTATATTTTCCAGAATATATGAGGACATTGAGTGTTAATGGAAGATAACCTCATGAACTGTGATCTCCAAATTCTAACTGTGTGTGTCCAGACAGGGGGTGACTTTGCAAAGTGGCTTCTGTCATTTCTCTTTGTTGCGTATCCCTTTATTGATTCTATGGGGAAATAGACACAGAAATAACTTCCCCAGAAGTCATTTCTTTGTGGACTAATGACTATGGAGTATTCTGCCATTTACTAGAGGATCTGACCCCAAAATACTACTTACAGCAGGGCAGGAAATGTATTCTATGTAATTGAGTGGGTGGGGGCTCCCTTGGCAGCCTGGGTAAGAACTTATCTGAGCTTAGGAGAGTATTTGTCTCTTAAAAAAACCAAAACTTTTGTAAAAGAAAAATCAATTTATTTGTAAGCCAATATGGTCCAATACAAACTCAACTGACTTCCTGGTTTTTTTTTCCTTTTTTTGTTTTCTCTTATTTCCCTGGCTGGGGTAGCTGAGTTTGCTATTTCTTTCTCCATGATCACTGGGAAAATTTTGAATCCACTTTGGGGGAGGAGTGAGGCAGGACCTGGAACAGTTCAGTCCCTTTTTGTTCTTTCAAAGAAGAAGGAGGCCTGGCCTAAATTAGCTAGGGGTGGGGAGGGTCTTTCCCTCAAACATACCAACCTTTATGGGGCTTCAAGTACATGATTTCAGGCACAGAATTTCAAACTAAAAGAAAAGGGAAAAAAATCAATAATGTAATCTCTCTCTTTCTAAACAATCCAATATGTTTTTTTTCCCCCTCCTTATACTGAGAAAATGAAATGTAACCCATTTCAGTGCCATACTTACAGTTCTTATTTAAGCCTTATTGGGCAAACTTTTGGGCAAACTGAGGTCTTATTGAAGCCCTCCTGGATAAAAGAATTCATCCCACCCTCTTCAAACGTGGAACAACCAATGAAGAAATAAATTCTCCTTCTCTCCTTGGAGAGTGGAGGGGACCATGGCTGCCGAGTCCCCTGGCAGACATGGTTACTTTGGCACTTGGTTTAGCTGAACTGTTTTTCTTCATTACAAGTGAAGGGTCACAGGGTGGGTACAGTTAACCAGAAATGACTGTGATGCAAAAACAACAAAAAAGAAAGGGTATTAATCAAACTTTAATTTTAAAAAGTGAAAGGGTGAATCCCAACTGACCAAATCCTCATTCAGCATGGAAACAGGATTGAAAGCACATTAGAAGATGAAGAAGTGAAGAATGGAGAAAACCTTCCAGCTTTCAAGGGGATCATTTTTCTCCGCTTATTAAGCAACATTCACCCCAGGGTCAGTGGGGCTACACAGGTCGAGAGCCTGCTCCCTGGGGCCAGAGCCTTCCCTTGGTGCTCACATTAAACAGACAAGAATGTGTGGACCCCAGGACCTTTATCTTTAGTGTGAGCTGCTAAAGTCAGTGCCACCAGAACACAAATATACCTTCAGTGTCACCTGAATCTGACAGTATTTCTGAGACAATGTTCTCTCAATTTCTTCAATTGTTTTTTTTGGCTAGCATACTATACTTAAAATATATAATACATCTAATTATATAGAATATATATGCATATATACATGTGTATACATGTATGCATGTGTATATATATGTGTATATATGTATATCTATTACTTTCCCTTCTATTTCCCCTCTACCTTTCTCTCCCTTCTTTCCTCTCTTTCTCTCCTTTTCTCTCCTCACCCCTCCCTTTTTCTTCCCCCTGTCTCCTTCTTCTCCTGATCCCCCTCCTCATCCCCTCCCCATCTTCCTCCCTCTCCCTCTCCCCCTCCTTCTCCTTCCCTTTCCTTTTCTCTTTCTCTTTTCCCCTCCCCCTTCTCGCTCTCTTTTCCCATCTTTCCTTTCCCTTCCCTCTCCTTCTCCTCCTCTGCTTATCCCACTCCTCATCCTTCTTCCTCCACTCATATTCCTCCCTTCACTCTCTGCTCCTCTTTCTCTCTGTCTCTCCCTCAACCTTTCCCCTTCTTTCCCTCTACCTCTCTCAGGTGACATTTTAAAGGAAAACTATGAAAGAAAAAATGTTTCTTATTCATAAACAGGCATACATCATTTACCAAATCTTGGTTTCTCAGCTGTGGAGGATACCTCAGGGGCCATTGTATTCCAACTCATACCTAAAGGAGAAAGTCCTTTGAACCACAGCAGACCTGTGGTCCTCCTTCATCTTCCATTGGAACCCTTTAGGGAAATGAAACCCATGAGCTCCTGGGAGACCGGCACTTTCTCTTCTGAGTTAGCCTTCACTGTTGGAGAGATTCCCCCCTCACTTCAAGTAGGAAATGGTTTTCCTGTTCTTTTAAGCAGTGTGTTTGGTGTAAATGATATCTAAGACAGAAGGCCCCTAACTCGTGCTTCTGGAATTTAGACAAACACCATAAAATCCCAGTCTGGGGGCAGTTGAAGGAGAGATACCTTGGTCCTTTTGATACTAGGCTGGATAGTTGGAGAGCCCATTCATTAGTCAATAACCATTTATGAAGCACCTACTATGTGTAAAGCCCTGTGCCAAGTCCTGGGGACACAAAGAAAGGCAATAGACAGTCCCTTCCCTCAAGGAGCTCATAACCTAATGCCTACGAGATCGGTGAGAAGAGGAGGAGAAAGAATTGGAGAAGGAGGAAGAAGAAGGGGGAGGAGGGAGGGCAAGAAGGAAGAAAAGGGTTTACAGAGAGTGATCATGGCTGGGGTGGGGGTGTGGATCGAGACTTCTGGTAGTTTATATTTTAACTAATTTTTGGTTAATTTAGTGTTGATGGCAAATACAACTCTCCCTCCCTAAATGGTGGCAAAAGTTAAAGACCCAGCCGCTCCTCCGCCCCACCCCAGATTCAGTTCTTATTAGGTCCTCACCAACTCTCTGCCCTATGGAGGTTCTTGGGTTCAAGTCATCACTGGAAATAGGCTAGATACCAGACTGTGAAAAGTTGATCTTTTGAATTTTCCTCTTTAATTACTCTCTGGTTTTATTTTGAGTTAATTATCTGCTGTGTGAGTAACTACTGAGTTTAGAGACAGGGAAGGATTTTTCAGGTGTTAGTGATGTTTCACAGGTTGGACCTGGAAGATGACTTAGTGATAACCTACCCCAAATGTGGAACCTGAGGACCAGAGAAGCATATTGACTTGCTCAAGGTCACCCAGCAGGAAGGCAGCAGGGCTCAGGACTTAAACCCATTTTCTAAATCACAGAGTAGGCTTTGGCCATTTCCTTGAAAAGAAAATGATGGGCAGTGGTGAGATTATCATCCTTGACGAAGGGGTGATTTTTCTGTAGAGTGCCACATGGAGAGGGGAGAAGCAGCTGGGTTGGTCAAAGCCTTTGGTTTCTGAAGGCACTACGGAGGCAGGGGACTGTTTGTTCACCTGGTCTTTGGTGAGCTTCAAGACACATGGATTTCTTGGTATTTGGTGGGAGAGTGTCAGGCTTGTCAAGGGTATATTGATATTCTGTGGGCCTACCACAAGTCTTTCTTGACGTGTGGCCTGTTTTCCTTGGCTCCTTCTCTGACAGACCTCCTTCCCTTTACTCTTGTAAAGTTTTTCTGCCTACATTAATGAAACAGTCAGCTGGGTTCTTCAGAAATATTGAATTCCTCTATCTGGTAACGTGTGATTTTAAAGAACTTTAATATATCTACCGAAATATTGTTTTTCTGTCTGGGCTGACAAGTTTCCATGAATTCAGCTTTCATTATTCAGCTGCCATGAATTTCAGATTCACCAGTTGTGCCTCTTCCCTATAACCTGGCTTCTCCACCAGCTGTACCCAATAGCTCTGGCATTGCCCGGTGCACAGGGTCTCTCCCAGTCTCCACCCTTCTTCATCTTCTTGCAAGATTTAATAGCAGTGACCTTTCCCTCCTTCTTAATGAACTCTGCTTCTTCGGTTGGCTGACCACTGCTCTTCCTCCTGTTTCCTGACTTCTCTGCTTCCTTAACTGCATGAGGCTGGAGACATGTGTGTGTGTGTGTGTGGGGGGGATGTACATACATACATATCAGTATCTGTATCTATAGGTCATTCTACGGTAAAATATACCCCCATTTGAAAATTCTTCATTAAGTAAGTAACAACACCAGTTAAACCAGTATATGAACGTATGTGTCTGTGTGTGTCGAGGGTTGTGGATCATGCTTGCAATGCTCTCCTCCCTCATGCCAAGCTTCTGGCTTCGCTGACTTCCTTCAGGTGTCAGCCCTTCCCAATCCTCCTTCCTCTGAATATCTCCCTCAGAAACTTGTCCCAATTTATCCTGTCTGTGTCTTGAGGGCACATGCCTCTCTAGACTGTGAGCTCCTTGAGGACAGGTATTCTGGTCACCTTCTTTGTTCCCCAGTGGTAGCCGTGCTCTTCTGTACTGAAGCAGGACATTAAAAAAAAAAAAAAAACTTACCCCTGATCTCAAGGAATTTACTTATTTCTCAAATCTCCACACATAACAAAAGTCATTGCTTTGGGTTGTTTTATCCCAAATATCCCATCACTAGAGGTTTTCCCATAAAAGCTGAATTGCAATTGTTAGGAATGTTGCAGAAGGAATCGCCATTTGGGTGCGGATGGGTACAGTGGTGAACTAGATACCCTTCCAGCTCTGAAGGGCCATGAGGCAATGTAGAAGATAAAGTGCTGGGCCTGCAGTCATGAAGGCCCATCTTCCTGAATTCAAATCTGGCCTCAGATAGTTGTGTGATACTAGTTGTGTGACCCTGAGCAAGTCATTTGACCCTGTTTGCCTCAGTTTCCTTAGATGTAAAATTCAATAGAGAAGCAAATGGCAAACCACTGCAGCTGAGAAAACTCCCAAAACAACAACCATCTCTGTGGTTTTGGGATTCTTTGCCACCCCAGACTTCAAAGATGCTGAGGTTCCTTCGGTGTTTGCCCAGAGATCCAAAATCATCCTTTTCTGGGTAAGTTTGGAAAGTGGATTTCTCCTAGGATGTGACAGTGCCATTCTAGAACATCCAGGCTGTCTGAAATGTTGACCACATCTTCACGTCTACTTCATGGAGGCAAGAGACCAGCTCCCAGTGGCCTCAGAGACAATCTAGCCTAACCCCCTCATTTTCCAGATGACAGAAAGATCCAGTTTTGGCAGAATACCAAGACCATATGTTGATAGTCACTGGCTGGGCCCATTCTGTAGAGGATTCTCTTTGTGGGGTATAAAGACTTAAACTTCCCGGACAAATGGAAGCAAGCCTTTCCCTCTAAGAATTCATCAGAGCTTAGGAGATGCTATTTCTCCAGGTTTAAGCTTTATTGAAAGAGGAGGAGAAGGAAGTTAAAGTCTCATGACTGATACATTATCAGTGTGTAGATCCATGTGTCAAGGTTTCCAACTAAGTAGTTACATAATCTCAGTGTTCTTTCCATGATAATGAAGCAAATTTCTATTTTACCATGTAGGGTATGGCCAGCATGGATGCTGGCTGAGAATGTGGACCAAGAACTGGTCTGTAAGGTATTGTTTTTGAGAGTTACTGGGGGCACAAAGAATTTAAGGTATTCACCCAAAGTTGTATATGATAAGAACACAGGTCCAGACCCACCCAATATAAATGTGGTGTGTTATGTGCATTTATTTGTGTATGTGTGTGCACTTGTATGTGCACAAATAGAAGAATGAGGAAACCTCAGAGTCAGAATGACCTGAGTTCAAATCCTACTTCTGATACTTCTTAGCTGTGGAGCCCTGAGCAATGTAAGGTCTCAGCCTTGGATAGCTGCTCCCAACTGATCTGCTAAATTATGGAGGTGTTCTAAGCTACAAATGGTGGAAGATGTCACTGTGCCAAGGAAATCATAGGATCACTGACTGACACTTGAAAGGGGCCTCAGGGGTCTTGTCCCAGATCAGAGAGATGGGAAATATTGGAAGTAGAATTTGAACCCAGGTCATCTGACATAGGGTTCACTTCACTGTTAGGGTTGTGCAGTCAGTCCCCATGTGTATATTAAGCCTTTACTATGTATGAGGTATTGGTTAAGCAGAGAGAAGATCAAAGCAAAATGAGCCCCTGCCTTCAAGGAATCCATGTTCCCATGGGGGAGCCTAACCTGAAAACAAGTGGGTGTCTAGGCAGTATTCACAGCATGAACTCAAAGGAAAGGTGCTGCTGGGGATGGGAGGAGTCAGACTGCTGGGACATAGCAGGGAAAACAACGCAAATAAGGAGCAATCGAATTCACCAATTATTGAAAACCCCTGATGACCACTCGGTCTCCAAGAAAACAAACAGAGAAACACAATTAAAGGGCAAAACATATTAATTTGGGCTCTGGGAAAGACAGAATGGGGTCAAACACTGGGCCTGGCCTGGCAGGGCTGAAGCCCCAGGGGCTTGGCTGGCTAAGGGCTGGATGCTGAATGCCTTCTCAGAGCACATCTTTCCTTTCTTCCCCTCAGTTCAGGTGTGCTGCACATGTAAGTGCTTCCATTCAGAAGCCTTCAGCTTGCTCCACAGCTTGAGGCCATCCAATAATCTGACACCCAAAGAATATGGAAGTTAATTGGCTCAATATGAGATGAGATGCTAAAAATAGCAATGCCATTATCCTGGGGGGGGGAAGCTGCACAGTCAGGGGGAGCTCCCCGCACCCTGACTCTGCTGGGCAGTAGAACTCAGGGGCTGAGTATTGGGATTTTGGATGTCAGTGGAGAGAGACCAGTTGGCCATCCGCACATCTTGTAGGGTCTTTCCCTTGTCTGCTGGCACCTTCTCTCACTGTCTGGCTAAACCCTTCATCCCAGGGCCACTGGCAGACCCAGCTAGCTGGGGATGGAATGGAAATGTGTGGTGGAGACAAATGAGCCAGGCTTCAATTCCTCCTTGGTCGTCCTTTCATGCTGACGGGGAGGCGGGGAAGATGCAAGAAGCCCGGAGAATCCTACAAGAAGAAAAGGCTCCTTAAGTCAATAAGCAAAGACTCTGAGGGAAGCTGGAATATGATGAGGTGCCACCTGCCGAGAAGGGAAGACCCCAGCCCAGATGCCGACTCGCCTCTGCCTAATAAAGGCCACTGATGGGAACACCAGATGGAGGCAGGTCACGGGGGCTGAACTGTCTTCTCTTGTAATCCCTTTGCCAGGCTGCAGGTGCTCTTAAAATACCTCCCAGGGAGCCCTCCACCTTCACGTGACCCTGCAGAGGGGAGATGATGCCTGATACAGCTGCGATTGCTGCTGTGGGTACAGAAGGTTCCTGCTGGGACCATGGGGTCATTTGCTCTTCCTTGCCTGTCTACATTGGATAAAGAACATCCTTTCAGGGCCACTGGTTCAAAGATCTCTTGGCAGTGGTCACTCCAGGCTGTCCCCACCCTGCCCACATGCCAGGGGAGGGCGCTATGGCATGTCACCTTCTTTTGACTTTGTATGAGCCTCTCTATCAGCACTGTTACCCATTAGCACAGATAGGTTCCTGTATCAGCAATGCCATATTCACAATGCCTATAGAGATTACAAATATGCTGATATAATTATCCATCACAAAATACGTCAGGTTTGCCATTTGGGGAAATAAACTAGAAAATTTATTAAGATACCAAAAGACTGAGTCCCAAAACCAGAAAGTGAAAGCCATCAGAGTAGTTATGACATTGGCACAGGTAGATAAAGTAGAAAGCACCCACATTCTCAAGCCTTTAAAACAGAACAGGCTACCTCAGGCAAAGGTCCTCCTCTCCCTACTCACAGCAACCTCCCAGTGTCCTGGAAAGCACTCTCCCAGCAGCTCCGGCCCCTGGCAGTCCTCAGCAGGAGTCTTAACTCAAAAAAAAAAAAAACTGCCACCAACTGCCAACCGCAGGACCGTTAGCTCGGCTTTTCACTTTCTCTTGCTCTGCTATGTCAGCACGTCCATGGGGCATGGGAGATCTTTAAATCCCATAACCCTTACAGTTCCTGAACACTCAGTACCAGGTGATGGTGGGGATACAGATAAAGGTTTAGCTTTAGCTAACTTTATTTCTTGTAGAACTAGTTGGATTTTAGATGAGCCTGGGATCAGAGCTGGGAGAGACTCAGAGAGGGAGGAGGATAATGGTGGTTGTGGTGATGATGATGATGATGGTTATTATTGTTAGAGATAAGGAGACCGAGACCAAAAGAGGCTATGTCTTACCCAAGGTTAGTAGCAGTAAGTGGAAAGAAAATGACTGTGTGCCTATAACTAAGTGAGCTTGCAGAGCTTTTGTTAATCACTTCATTCATTAGTCTGATGTAGCCATCATTTGCTAGGGGCCTGCGATATGCCAGGCAGACAGTTACAGTGTAGGGGCCTTTGGAGGCATGATAGAGCTGAGGATATAGGCAGAAATGAGAACTGTTCCCCCACTCAGGACTGGGATCCTACTGGAGGGCATGACATAAGCTAGAAGTAAGTGTCAGAGACAGACCAAAGAAATACAACATGACTTTGGGGGTAGGTTTGGGGAGAGATGCCTAATAACTGGGAAGGATTAGGAAAGGTCTTGGGTAGCTAATCACACCTGCAGGGAGGTAGAGTATCCGAAGAGCTGGCATGAGGGATGGAAATCATTCCTGGCATGGAGCCAGTTAGCTCAAAGTCATGGAGGAGGGGGATGGACCATCCCTAGAAAACAACTGAAAAGTCATTGGAACTTGGCTCTTTCCCACCAATTCCCATCTTGCTAGTGTTAATCACTCTTTCCCCCACAACCCTGGTAGATAGATGCCATGGTTGGTATTGTCAGCCTGATTTTACTAATTTACAAATTGGAGTTCAGAGAGTTGTATTTTACCCAAGGTCAAGGTTGGCATTAAGATTCCAACTGGGCATTTTGAGCCCAAGAAAAGTGCTGTTTCCATGGCCCCATGCCCAGAACCCCATTTTTGATAGCTACCAGCACTTCCCCAAGGTCATAGGCACATTGCAGGCAGTAAGCTTTGCCTCCTACTTCGATGGCAAGCTTCTTGGAGGCAGAGACTCCCCGTAGCCTGGAATATTGTACAACTGGCCTTACATTCTTGGTGATTTCTCTCATTGCCTTATCTCTTCGACTTACTGGACATACATGACGACCTGATTAATGTGTTCAAAGCAGAGAGTAATGAAACTTCATTTATAATCACAAATTCATTATCTCCTCATCTCCTCACCTTTCAGTTAAACCACATGGACAGCTGGTTGACTCAGTGGATCGATCAATGGGCCTAATGTCAGGAAACCCTGAGTTCAAATCTGGCCTCGGAGATTTACTAGCTGTGTGACTGAGCAAATTCCTAAACTTCTGTTTGCTTCAGTTTCCTCAACTGTAAAATGGGGATAATAATAACAGTTACCTCCCAGGGCTGTTGTGAGAATCAGATGAGATAATAAATGTGAAGCACTTAGAACAGGGCCTGGCACATAGTAGGCACTATATGAAGGCCTATTCTCTTCCCACTTTGAACCTGATCTATTGGCTGACCTTGTAAGAGAATGTCAAGAGAAAGCTTTGGACAATTCTCAGGTATTTCAACCTTGGGTACTAGACTTGACCATCTTCCAGGCTCAGTGAAGAACTTTGAGATACGTGCCAGTGTGCCCCCAATTGGTACGTCCTCTTCTTGGGGCATTTGGCCCAAGAACCCAGACATCTGACTGGCAGCATCCATAAGGTAGCCATTGACTTCAAGACCCCAGTGGGGAGAAGAACCCAGAAAGAAAGTCCGGTGTCTGGCCAGGTTTATACCCTTGGTCCTCAGGGTTCTGAATCCAGCATCATGTCTAATGATTTCATTCTTCATGGCTGAAGCGGCTCACGCAACACCATTTGTGCTATTCTTGGAAGCATCTAGAAAACCACCATAATATTAAGGCGTGTTTCAGAATGGAATCCTGTCTAGCACCCAGCTACCCATGAGCAGGGCCAAGGCTCTCAATTCCTGCAGTCTGCACGCTGCCAGTCATCCCCGGACTTGTTGGCACCAGGCCCCTGCCTCCTCCCCAGCTATGGATCTGGGCCCAATATGCTTGACTGCGGATCTCATTTGGATCGAGTATCAACATCTAGCTGTTTAGACTCCAGGGACCACCAGCCTTGATCATCTCCAAGTCCATTGACCTCACTGGTATTGAAAAAAAAGAAGAAAAGAGGAAAAACATGTTTCAAAAAGCCCTGAACTAAATTGGAGTTAGTCCACAGTTTGTGTTTACTTACTAAGCTTAACTTTCATGACCAAGAGTATTGTCACATGAAGAAGGGGGTGTTATCTTTAATTTGTGTTTGTGACAAGAGCCATTATGAACCTTTCCGACATGGTGGTACAAGGATTGTTTCATTTGTAACTTCTCCGAGGATTAATTATGCTTAACAAGCCAAACTCAAGAAGGGAGGAAAACAAAAGGACGCATGTGTTTGTGTAGCTTAGGTGGCAAAATAGACATCACCATGGGCATAGTGCCCACAGCCCAAGAGTGTTATGGGTGCCCAGAGTGACCACCCTTGTTATTTCTCTCTGCTTGCATAAGCTATGTCTAGAACCCCCAGGGCGTAGTGTGAGCCAGGAAACAAAATGAGTATTAGCAGATCCACCATGTTAAGATTCACATATCTGGAAAGGCAGCGTGCTGAAATCCATAGGGGTGGGCAAGATTCACCTTCTTTTCCTGCTCCCTTCCAAGGTGGAAGGTCCAGTTGGACTTAGATTTAACTTCTTGGATACTGATGTGTGAAGGGGTTATGCTGAGCCAAGGGAGGTCAAATCAGAGTTGGCATTTGAGTACGAATTGTGTCCATTTTAGTGACTTCTTTGTTTTGGAAGATTCTTTACTTTCCACACATAATTGGGTAGACATCTAACGAAGCTGGAGTGCTGACTCAGACCAATTCACTTCAGTGAGCATTTATTAAAAATCTGCTGTTTGCCAGGTGCTGCGCTCGCTTCTGGCATTACAGGGATAAACGCTGACCAATCCCTCCTCACCTTTAAGGAACCGGCATCCTACTGGGGGGAGTGGGAAGGTGGGGGAGGAGACAAGCAAATGCATGCATCTATCAGATCAATAGGGATGTATTCATTAATTATCTACCCTTCCCTGGGGGCACTATCGTAGAGAGGAGAGATACATAGAAGGGAAATAGCAACAATAAAAAAACAAAACAGTAACAACTGACAATAATAATGTAACTCCCCATCCTCAGGGATCTTGTATTCAGTTGGAGGAAATTCCACGTTCACATCAACGTTTATTAAAACATCTGGTAAGTAATTGGGTGTAAGGAATGAACTGCTCAGTTCAGGAAAGGTCCCTTGTATGATGTGGCCCTCAAGAACGAAGCCCTCAAGGTAGCTGGGGATTTCAAGAAGCAAAGAAAAGGCCATTTCCAAGGTGGGAGTTGGGAAAGGAAGTGTGTGTGTGTGTGTGTGTGTGTGTGTGTGTATGTGTGCGTGGGGGGGTGAGGGGAGGGTGTGTGTGTATGAGGGGGACAAAGGGCTGAGGGGGGATGGTAAATGATGAGGAATCAACCTGGAAAGATAGGAAGAAACCAGATTATGAAGCCATTTAAGGGCAAAATATTTTGTGTTTTCTATCTCTGTCTGTGATTCTATCATCCTTTCTTCCTGTAATCTTTTCAAGTATGTAACTATTGAGGTTTCTTGAGCTAGAGAGCAGCATGATCAGACCCCACTTTGGAAGTAGTTCTTTGGCAGCTGTATGTTTCATGGTTTGGGGAAGGGTGAGGATTGGTTGATGAGGAAAGGATGGAGTTGAGAGGAGGTTAGCCCTCCCAAACTCCAAAATAAGTTATTTTTGCCTCACTGATCTTAATATCAGCATGCTATTTTTGGAGAATTGTTTGGATAAATTTCATGTTGACCAATTATGGGAGCTCTTTTCTCCGTGTTCTTTGTAAGGAAGGGCCTGTTAGGGCCAGGAAGAGAAGCTATCTAAGAAAGAGCAGCCCAGTTCACCCCAAGAAGCCACTTCCAGTGGAGCCAGGATGTGAGAGCAAGTGTTTAGACAAACACATGTGTTAATGTAAACATCCTTAGTCAAACCCTCCCACCTAAGGGGACCTTCTGTGGATTTTGGATACTCATCAGATGACTTTGATTGTTAATAAATATTCATTTAAAACTAACTGAAGCAGAGATGTTCATAAGTTAGACCTCCAGCACAATTCATTTTGTTTCCTTACATGGCCATGTCTGTATGGGCAGTACATCTATGGCACTGTGATAAAGAGTGGATTTAAAGGCATCGTTCCCTTCAGTGAAGCAAATAAAAGGCAAAGGAGTCCAGGGGGGTTGGCTGAATGTGATGGTTCCTGATAGACACTGATGTTTATGAAACTTGTCTTGTCCTTTTCAGGAAGTCCCTGGGACCCCAAAGCTTTCTTCAATAGGGTAAGTCAGGAGAGATTGTTCCATTTAGCCTGGGACCTTTGCAACAGCTCTTTTCCTAGGATGGCCCAAAACTTTCAATGTCCTGAGGAAAGGGACATTGGAAACAGGATATCAGAAGTGATTTTAACATTAGCAAAAATGAAGTCACTTGCTGTGACTCTTTGGACACCCTCATGTAGGAGCTTGCTCACTATGCCAATAAGGGAACCTCTAGCAGTTAGTTTTAAGTCATATTCTTGGCGAAGAAGTTGGCCTTGGTCCCAAACCCAGCATCACAATCAGCTGAGCAGCAACTTTGAACAAGTATGACCTTGTCCAAATGGTCTGCCATATCTGGAATGTGCTTCCTTCTAACACTTGTCCCATTTAACTCCAGTCAAGTCTCCACTAAAGGGCTAACCCCTACGCAAGACCTTGCCTGATGTCCCTCTGCCTCATCCCATTCCAACCTTCCTTTAATCAATACACTCACCCTCTTAAAAGTGTTTTGTAGCATGTTGCCTATATTAGATGGAATTTCTCCTCTCATATACTTCACATCCCCTCTACTGGTTAGAATATGCCCTGACTGTACAGTCTACTTCATGTTTGCCTTTGTATACCCAAGGGCAGTGCTTGGCACATAGTAGGTACTTCATAATCTCTTGGTGAATTGAATTGAAATGGATGTCGTGGTGTCTTTGTAATAACAAGATTGCAGTGTTGAGGGCCTGTTGAGTGCATGACCTGCACAGGATTCCCAATAGCTCATGTACTTGAGCTGGACTAATGGTTTCATGCCTTATTTCCTACACCATCATTTTTGCATATAGATAAAAAAACACATAATTATGTGATGATCCAGGGTACGGGGTGCTCCCTCGTGGCAGTTTAAATGGAAATGACCCCAGACATTTTCTTGAGGGCTCTCCCAACAGAGGACACTAATGGGTGCAACTTCCTGAAAATGGCTTTCAATGTGATCTTGTGTGATGTTAATGGGAAATGGGAAGATCTTTCCCATCCATTAATAGGACTATGTGACCTGCTTTGAGCCTGAGTCACATGAGCCATGTGTACCTGTGGTGGGTGAGGCAAAGCTGAAGGAGAGAGAGAGAGAGAGAGAGAGAGAGAGAGAGAGAGAGAGAGAGAG
>NW_027185872.1:2332945-2354405 GCF_028583685.1 Petaurus breviceps papuanus
GAGAGAGAGAGAGAGAGAGAGAGAGAGAGAGAGAGAGAGAGAGAGAGAGAGAGAGAGAGAGAGAGAGAGAGAGAGAGAGAGAGAGAGAGAGAGAGAGAGAATGAGAATGAAAGAAGGAATGAATGAATTACTATTACATTTACTTCAGGAATTATGTTAGGAAGCATTGAAGTGAAGCAAAGATACAGATACAAGTAAATAGTAAAAAATAAAATGAACTTTAATTATGCACACACATATGTATGTATATATACATGCATACTGTATATGTGTAAATACATGTGTGTACATATGTGTGTGGTGGTATATATGTATATATGTGTGTATACACACGCACATTTTGTTCAACTCAGTGCATAAAGCATGCACCAAATTGCAGAGAGTCCGGTAACAACTATGAGACTTACGCTAAGCAATTTTGTGAATGACTATTATTACAAGATTTGGAGTGTGTGTGTGTGTGTGTATTTGTATGTGTCTAGTACTGTGACTGCATCAATAAAAAGCATCCTTGGTGAGAATACTTCTTCTATCAATGCAAATCAATGTTCACCTCATAGCTTTAGACTCTAAGATGTGGAAGGTTGCCTGTGGCACTGAAAGGTTGTTAGTTGCCAGTATCACACAGTATGTGCCCGTGCTAGGATTTAAAGCTGTGTTTGTCTAATGAGGACAGAACGCCATCTACTATGGCACAGCACCTCACATTAACAAAGTAGAAGCTGTAAATGGGATGTGTCAATGCTCATAACTTTGCTGCTAAAGGGAAAGTCTCACATAAGATGTTTTGTTAAGAACAGACAATAACTTTACCTTTAAAGTAGAAACCTTAAATACAAGGCCTTCTGAATGACTTTAACTTTACTATTAAAGTAGGAACCCTAAGTCAGAAGACTTATGAAACCTCAGAACTTTACTATGAAAACAGGACCCTTAAGTAAGAGAACTTGTGAATGACTAGCTTTACTATTAAAGCAGGAAACTTAAGAGAGCTTGTGAATAAGAATAATTTTACTATTAAAGTAGGGAACTTAAACAAGAGGACTTGTGAATGACTAGCTTTATTTTTAAAGAAGGACACTTAAGAGGATTTGTGAATGACTGTAGCTTTGCCATTAGAGGACTTCAAAATTAAATCTAGTAATAGATGATGTGTTAAAAGCTGGATCAACACGACTGGGGGCTCCATAGGCCTTGACTGAGTTATTACCCTCCCTTGTACGAGAGTCACTGGAGAAATGACTGCTTGGCGGTGAGGAGCCCTTTGGCTTTATTTGATAACTAAATTCACAGTGTGATTGGCCAATTGGATGGCTAGTCCAGAGGGATCCTTTCATCTTTTGTTAATATGAGAGAGGTGCTGGCTCTCAATGGAAACACCTGCATTGTTAAAGATGAGATTTAGAAACATCTGTCAAGAAATTCATCGCGAAAAAGCTTGGCTGGAGACAGAATATTTTTATTAAAACTCCAACTGGTGTGCCAAGGGCCTCTGCGGTCCACAGATCTTTTATCGCCTCGAGGTCTTCCTCCTGATCAATTGCCTGCTCAAATGGTCCTTTTTGTTCCCCCCCAGAGAAGGCATGTTCATTTCTCTTGGAAACAGCTCCATTTCCTGCCCTGTGGCCTGGGACCAGCCAGCGGACAGCTTCTGATGCAAGCATCTGAATGGGGCCATTAATTCTCCAGCAGTTGACAGCTGGGCTCCTCTCCCCCGCGACAGTGAGGAGAGGAGCCCAGGTTCTCTGCCCTTCTCCCTGCTGGGAATGTACAATTTCCTGGCTCCAGTCCCAGCTGGACTTTGCTAGAGCTAAAGTTTGAAGGGACAGTAGAAATAAAGTCAGATCAATTGTCCCTCCTTTATCCCAATAGAGCCTAAAGTGGGAGCCTGTCTTCATATTAGATACCAACCCCCAAGGAGACCTTAAAAATAAATAAATAAAGGATTACAAAGAATGTATAATTGATCACCAGGGAAAGTAAAGGACTGCCAAATCAGGTGGTCTGCATGCCATGTACCACATGGAAGTAAAAATAATACAGTTCCTTTTTTTTTTCAGAATTTGTTTATTTGTAGTTTTCACCACTCATTTTCACAAGATTTTGAGTTCCAAATTTTCTCCCCATCTCTCCCCTACCCCCCCCACCCCAAGTTAAGTTCCTCTTCTGGGCCATTGTGAAAGCCACACAGGCAGCTTGTTTTCTAAGTAAATTTGATGTAATGGTATTAATAATAACTAACATTTACACAGTAGCTACTACACACCCAACACTGTGCTATGGACTTTGTAAATATCTCCTTTGATCCTCACAACAACCTGGAGACGCAGGTGCTATTAGGATCCCCGTGTTACAGACACGGAAACTGAGGCAAGCAAAAGTTAAATGACTGGGGCTCCACATTTGAATTCAGGTCTGTAAGGGTTATGGGATTTAAAGATCTTCCATGCCCCGTTGGACTTGCTGATGTAGCAGGAAGGGGCGGAGCAAGAGGAAGCGGAAGCCAAGCTAGCGTTCCTGCGTTGGCTGGCGGTGGTGGTGACGGTGGCAGCAGCAGAGGCAGTGGCAGCGCGAAGCCCTTTTTGAGTTAGGACTGCTAAGGACTTTCTGTTAAGGACTCCTGCTGAGGACTGCCAGGGGCCGGAGCTGCTGGGAGCGCGCTTCCAGGACGCTGGGTGGTTGCTGTGTGTGGGGAGAGGAGGACCTTTGCCTGAGGTAGCCTGTTCTGTTTTAAAGGCTTGAAAATGTGGGTGCTTTCTACTTTATCTACCTGTGCCAATATCATAACTACTCTGATGGCTTTCACTTTCTGGTTTTGGGACTCAGTCTTTTGGTATCTTAATAAATTTTCTAGTTTATTTCCTCATATGGCAAACCTGACGTATTTTGTAATGGATAATTATATCAGCATATTTGTAATCTCTATAGGCATTGTGAATATGGCATTGCTGATACAAGGTCTTCCTGAGGCCAGGCCAAAGTTCTGAATTTTAAACAAATTAAACCAGTAACTTAAAACTCAAGGGCAGAATGTAAATCATAGGACCTAAGAACTGGGCAGAACCTTCAAGTCCTTGGAATGAATCTCCACTGGGCCTGGACAGGAATCCCTTTTGAGTCATCTACCTTCTATTTGGAGACCTTTAAGGAGGGTAGAAGGGCTACCACCTCCCAGGGAAGCTTCCCCAGTTAGGAAGCATGTCCTGGCACTGAGCCTAACTGGGCTCTGATGGTTCTGCTTCTGCTCACCTGATTCCGCATCACTTCATGCCAGTCTTATGGTTCTTCTCTGAAGCTGACAGAAGTCCTTTCTCAATGAGTGTAAAGTTCAATGATCCCAATATTCAGCATCCTCATAGCTCTTTTTTCATCCATTCTCTATCGACGCAGGTCTGCTTTTTTTCTAGGTCCTTGATGACCAATTTGGCTCATATGGGGCCCTCCTTTTGGTTCCAGTCTCCTTAAGGGACATGACCAAGAATGAGATTGCTGGTTAAAAGGTAGGCACAGTTTAGTCCGATTTCTTACTGGATTCCAAATCATTGTCAAGGACATTTGGACTGATTCTCCGCTTCACTAGGAGAGTCTTAATTCCCCCACCTTCCCCAGACTCTCTAGCATGACTTCTGCATTTTATCATCTTTGTCAATTTTTTGGGTAAGGGCTAGGAGCCCAGAGTTGTTTTGTTGACATTTCTCTTGTCACTGGTGACGTGGAACAATTTTCCTAGAGTTTCTAATCATACGCACCTCTTCTTTGGAGCCCTGCCTCCTCGGATTCTTTAACCTCGTGTTTCTTGTGGTCATGTAGTTCACCTGGAGCACCAGTTTGGTTCAGGGCACTGACATAGGTGTGGATGATGGGATTCAAAAATGAAACAGATCTTCCTTGTTCTGCCTCCCTCTTTCCCACCATGGATTTGTTCTCAACCTCTGTAAATTTTGCTGAAGAATTTTGCCTGGATCTCCCCTTCCCACCCCCCATTTTTGTGTTTGTGCAGACAGCGCATCTGCCCCCCATCACCTGTAAGCTTCTTGAAGGCAGGGGGTATTAGAATCCAGCTCAGTGCCTTGTACAGATGTGCTTATTCCATGTTTGCTCAATTGAATGAAAATGCACAAAGAGATATAACATAAAGCAGGATTCACCACTGGCCAGAAAACGGAGTGAGAAGAGCATTAGGGGCACTACAGTACAGAGTGTGGACTGGAGATAGGGAGTGGTGCAGGGGGTAGAGCGCTGGGCCTGGACTCAGGAAGACTGATCGTCCTGAGTTCAAATCTGGCCTTAGACACTCACTAGCTGTGAGACCCTGAGCAAGTCACTTCACCCTATTTGCTGCAGTTCCTTATCTGTAAAATGAACTAGAGAAGGAAATGGCAAACTACTCTAACATGTCTGCTTAGAAAATGCCAAAATGTGATCACAAAGAGTTGGAGACAATTGACATGACTAAATGACCAAATGACAAGAGACCTGAGTACAAATCCAGCAACACACAGTATCTATGTGATTAAATGACTTATTAACAAGTCACTTTGCCTCTCTCTTCCTCACCTCCCCTACCTTTTGGTGTTTTTAAGAGGATCAAACAAGGTAAAGATGGACTAGAATTTGTCAACCTTAAATACACGCTAGCTATTATTTCTTTAGGGAAGGAATAAGCATTCCTCAGCTGAGGAAGATTAGTGAAGTCTTAAATGGGGCATGGAGGGCTTCAGTGATTGGGTAGGTTTACAATAGGCAGAGGTGGGCAGGTGGAGGTTATCTCTACCCATTGAACTGGGTGAGAGATACTCCTAACTTAAAAACATACCTATTTTTTCCTAAGAGGCAATGATAAAGTCTTCCCAGGCTTCCCACACATAAGGAACCATACAGGTAATATTCCACCAGATGGGACATGTGACTGGAGGGTAGGCAGTGAAACCCAGCAAGGGTGGAGGTGTGAAAATCAATGGGGATCCATCAGAGCTGGCCATGTTTCATCTAGGTTCAGGTCTAGACTACTCAGGAGCTTCTAGGGGACTTTTCCTCAGTTTTTATGTTTTATATTGAACTCTGTCATTTATACCCAACTTTTCCATTCACACACACAATGATACTATTGGCTTTTTATCTGGTTGGTTTGGGAGGTACATTGGAGGTGAGGGAAGGATGATACTATCCTGAATAATGCTGAGTTGGGTGAACAGAATCAGGCCGACAATGTACACAAGGACTTTAACAAGGTTAATAAAACACCCCTTATGGTAGACCAGGTCTTTAGAGGAAGAAGCCTGGACCAGCAAAGAAATGTCTAAGGAGAGGGGAGGAGCAGCACATTCCTGGCTTTGACCTTGGTTGAGAGGAAGAGGAAGAAGCCCCCTGGTGAACTCAGAGCCTCTCAGCCTCTGGCTTTGGAAGGCTGTTTGATGGGTGTTTCCCCACCCATCCTCTGAGCAGCTTTTCAGACCAGCATCTGGGAGGTACATTTCCTAGATAAATGTGACTTGCCCTCTGACCCCTTCTGAGATAAGAAAACTTTGACCCTTTAAACAAAGTTATTTCTGACACTGAGATAATGTGGAACAATGCTGAGACCCTGTGGAGGAGGACTGAAAGGAATGGCAAGGGGCTGGATCCACTGTCACTCCACCTCCAATCAGGGAAAAGTTCCTCCCTCTCCCACCATGGAGAACAATACCCAGGGATCCTATCGTAAGTAGGGGGATGACTTTAATATAGCTCAGATCTCTGGGGAGCCCACTTGAAGAGAAAACCAGATGGAGGTCCAGGGCAGAACATCCAAGGAGCAAGTATGGAATGGATGTCCTGGACTGGGGGAGAGCTGAAGAAGCTTGGAAGGATCACTTATCTTCTCTCAACATTATAATGAAATCCCTTGGTGACTCCTTCCCATTAAAGGCAGGGGGAGAAAAGGCCACTGGGTGTGAGAAGTCCAGAAGTTGCTTAGGAGCTGAGATTCTACTGAAGACCCCCCAATTAAAGAGCACATGTTGAATTCCATTGTCCATATTTGTGTGTGTACATGCATGTGTATATATGGTTGTGTTTGTATTGAATTTGAATGCTTGTATTTGCATATATTTGTGCTTCATTAGATGGTGAGCTCCTTGTGGGCAAGGACAGACTTTTGCCTGTTTTGTATCATCAATGCTTTAGCATAGTGCCTGGTACATAGGAGGTGCCTAATAAATATTTATTAATTGACTTTATCCACTTTATTTTTATGTTGGGCATTTCAGTTTCTATCACTGAATTCATCTGTCTCTCATATTCATCTATCTGTCCATCTATCTATCTATCTATCTAGGCAGTCAGGTTGTATACTGTGTAAGAACTGGACTTGGAGAAAGAGCTTAGTGTGAATCCTACTTCAGACATTGTTGTTATAGAAATGTAAATTTTAAGATCTTCCCTGCCCCTAGGTTAAATGCACCTGAAGCCTGTGGTGGGAGGCTTGTTTTTCAGGAACACCCAACAGCTTGGTGCTTTGTGATTTGGCAGTGGGTCAAGAGGGTTGTTACATTCTCTGACCCATGAGAAGGCTATATAATTCCTGATGTGAGGCTTTGTTTTGGGGCTCACTTTGGGAAGCGTTGTGTGATTTGACCAGAAGAGACTCTGGGCAGCTGCTGAGAGCCCCCCTGGCTTTAAACACCCAGATGTTGATGCTTTCCTCTCTGGTAACTGACTAGGTATGGATGTAATGGTCAAGGAAGTTGGAGGCCTGTCTGCTTGATATGTTTTTCTCTTTTCTTGTAACTTCTCTGAAGTTCAGGATGCTGACTTTCCCCCCTGAACTAGGTAAATGATATGTTTGATTGACTAAAGTAAGCTTGTTAACCCATTTTGAGTCGCTTTCCTTTAGCAAAGCAGATCTAAGAACCTGTGTTGGCAGCCACCCTGGGGATGCTGGGGTGCTTGCCACTACAATTGTGTGACCCTAAAAAAAATCACTTAGCTTCTCTCAGACTGTTTCTTTATCTATAAAACCAGGATAATGATCATACCTGCCTGATAAGGTTGCCTAGTAACTAGTTACTACTACTACTACTAGTAATACTGGTAGGAGTCCTGGTAGTAGTAGTAGTTGTCATAGTAATAGTAAGCAGTAGTCCACTATTAGTGGTGCACTACTTACTACTACTTCTATCACTACTAGACCACTACTACTAGACCACTACTGCTGCTGCCACCTCTGTCACCACCACCACAACAGCCACAGCAGCTACTACTACTGCAGGGACCCTAGATGTCATCCTCTGAACAAGAGATAGGGAATTGATTCCACAATCATGAACAAAATTGCATGAACTCTGTACCTGGCATGGGATCAGGCAATGGTAAGACAGTTAAAAATGGATTAGTCCATAAACGCAAGGAGCTTCTGTTCAAGTGGGATGGATGGATCCTCAAGGTCTTACTTATTTATTCCTTCCGGTATTCTTGATTTTTCTCCAGTCTATCTCTTCTGAACAATAGCACATTATTCTACCCTCCATCCCAGCTAGTGTACTTGCTGTTCCTCATGTATGGTTCTCCACCTCCCACTTCCGGACTTTTGCCTATAATGGATTTCCTCTTCCCCTCCATTTATGGCATCCTTTGCTCCATTATCAGCTTAGTTAATTCCAGGTCTCCCTCCAATTACAGAACTTTCCCATCTCCATCGCACCTACCCTGGAAGCTGCTGTTTCCTCCACTTCTTGAAATCACCTCATATTTCCTTTTTTTTTTCCTGTCCCAGTGGTTATAAACCATGACATTCTAAGAGCACATCTCACAAGCTGAGAGCAACCCCAGAGATAGTTCAGTCTGGCCCTTTCATTGTGCAAGGAGATTAGAGAAGCTTCAGTGGCTGGCCCAGGGTCACTCCCTCCTCAAGGGTATGAGGTAGAATTTTCACCAAGAATGCTTTCACTCTGTGTCACAAGCTGCTTAATACGGTGACTGGCCCTTACTAAGGGACATACTTGGCTTCTCTTTCTTTCCTTGCATTTTCAAGAGTCTGTGCAGTAACACCCTTCTGTACCACCATGCTGTGGTTTGGTGGTGATCCTTGAGGGCCACATCAGCAGAACAGCAACTCTGGCATATTTTTCCACTTAGACAATCTGTCTCCACTACCCAAGAAACAGCAAAGCCATGAGCAGAATGGTTTAGCGCCAGGTTTGGAGCAGGAAGGATAGATTTGGGGGCCATATCAACTTCTTTAGTGAAGGCTTAGAACAGATGTTGTTCACATAGCTCCCTAAAATTTGCTGCTGTTGCTCTAGGTTAACAACTGAATCCCAGTAGAATTGATCTTCTTTGTCATTCTCTGTATTTTATTTGATGCGTTTAAAAAATGTGCTCCTGGTAAGGGGTCAATGGGTTCTCACAAAGGGTTAATGTTCCCTAGAGTGGTGGCTTCATTGGAGAAAGCACCCATGTGTCCAAAATCCTGGGACCCTGAAGAGTTCTGCTGGAGAAGGTGAGCACAAGGGTAACCACAGACTTTAAGACCAAAGGTCGATCCATTTTGACCAAAAAAATGAGATAAAAAGAGAGAAGGAGATTCAATTTGGATCTCTTGGGAAAAGGTAGCATTTCTGTGTAATTTCGCCACCTCAGAATCTGAAGGTCAGTAGTGTTCCCAAGAACTTGGTTTGAGGGAGTGGGGCTGCCTGGGATCCTTCTCAAGATTCTTTGATGGTGCTCAGTCCACCCTTCAGAAGGCTGACCTTTCTTCAGGCCATGCCTTCTTCCATCAGAAAGACTCTGGAAAGACTCTTCAGACATCCATCTCTAAACAGAACAAAGGAGGCAATAAAGGAAAAAGATGCGGTTCCCAGTGGGTGTTTTTGTGCTCGGACTGAGCAAGCGAACTATGCATCCTGAGAAGGAAACGGCCGATGCTCTGTGCTTGGAGAACCACACGGCATTCTCACGTAACGGCTCTGATGAGGTGTCACCTCTTCCAATCCAAAAGCTGTAGTAACATGATAACACCTTTGGGAGAAGGCCTTTTTTCTGTCTGTGAAACCATTGAATGCAGGCCTTATTCACCTCACTCCAGTGGTCTTGGATGCACGGTAACCTGACTTAGGGCCCTGCAGAATGAAGAGAGGCATCCAGATTGCAAAAGTCTTCCATCTGGAAAAACCCTTAATGGGGAATGGATGAACAACACGATCCAAGAGTCCTGCCTCATCCTCATTTTTCGTGATGTTGCTGAGGAAGGTCTTTGCAGATTTTCTACACCGAGGCAGACAGTCCTCTCCTTCCTAAGGGAGGTTTGGCAAATAGAGAGGGGAATGAGCTGTCTGTGATTATTGTAGAAGGATAGAAGAATGGGGTAAGGGCAGGCAAATTCATCCCAACACTACCTTATCTTGGTGAAATACTAGAACAGGGGAATGGAAGGGTAAGGCCATCGGTTTGCTAATTTGTCTGGCAATGAGAACCTGTGTGTAATTATTTGAAATGGAGCAGCCTTGTTTTCTTCTCTAGGTTGCAAGACTGTTTTTGACATAAACTGGGCAGTTAGGGCTGTCCCTTTGTGTTTCCAGTCACTGTTTTCATTTGAATGTAATTTCTAATCTGTTTTCCGTTAAGTGACTCTAAAAGACAGAGGAGCAAGTGGTCCCAGTGTGTCCTGGGGGAGGCATCCATGAATCATTGGCAGTGTTCAGCACTGGGCTGCGTCTTAACCTTATGATGAGAGGAAGAAGGAGCTGCCTCCTACACAGTGCCGGAAACGGAGACATGAGGTGCAGCATTGGACAAAAGAGTCAAGACCTGCCCAAAGATCTGAGAAGGGCCAAGGGGTTTTTTGAGCCACACTTGGGTCAGGTCTATGCAGCCATACTTGCCCAGGCAGGAGGAAAAGGTATTTTGGCCTCAATTGAATCATGTGACTTAAAGCTGAAAAGATCCTTTAGTACAATGCCTGTAATTTTCAGATCATCAAACTAAGAGCCAGAGTGGGGAATGATTGGGTAGATCTGAAAGGTATTTCCAAAGTTTGCAAGAACCTGCTTTCCCTAAGGTCACTCTATATTGTGCTTTGCTTTCTGCCAAAAGAAGTAGCCCTGGGTGGTGAAAAGGTGGCTGGACTTGGACCCAGGAGAGTCTGGATTTCTTTCTTTTTTAAACATTTATTTATTTGTTTTAGGGAATAAAACAAACATTTTCATAACTTCAAGAGCGATAAATTCTCGGAACCTAGCTTTTCTCATCAGTAAAATGGGTGTAGTAATACTGTAATGGCTGTCTTGCATCTGGAGCCAGCTTCTCTCTGGCAGTGCATCTTTATTTTTTTTTTTTATCTGAGAAAGAAGGGAACAACCAGTTTATTAGCAAAGAAAACAACGTTACCTTTGGCACAGATCTGAGTGTAAAGCACCTTCTAGGACAATGGCATCTGAGAACTGGGAGGGAAGGAGTTTAACTTGACTGACCCCTCCATTTTACAGATGAGGAAACCAAGGCATAAAGAGGCTGAGCAGTTGAGCTAAATCACCATGAGGGGCAATCACTTTTATTGAGACAAGTGTTTTATCTGTTACTAGAAAATGGTTTTATTTCATGAAAATGACAAGCAGTGTTTTTCATATTCATAAAAAGTTAATGAGCAGAGACCTCTAGGGTTCCCACACATCTGCTAAACACAAGACAAAAAAAAAGTCCCACAACCTAAAAAGAAATCCCATTTGGAGGTAACATTTGCAGAGCAGACCAATCATCGTGTGTGCCAAAACTGAAAGTTCCTGGAGCTTTCACAGGCAGGGCTGTTGTGGGTAAGACCAAAGGACCGCGTGGGCATGGTTCTCTGTCTGTGGGCCTGGGTATTTGTGTATTTGTGTCGGCTTTCTCTAGACTGCTCCAGTCTGCTATTTATTTCCTGTGAATGGGACCAATTAAATCATGATAAAAATTCTAGGGAGCTTCTGAGAAGTAGGCTTGCAAACCCAAGAAATGTGCTTTATGTTAAGAGACAATGAGGAAACAGAATCCTTAATGAATATATTCCAGGTCATTCTCTTGGACAGCTAGATGGTTCATCCTGAAAAGCTTGGCTGGGTGAGGGCGGGGACGTTTCTTTTGCTGATGTCTTTCCCTTTCACCTCATAATCACTTCTAGTTAGAACTTTGCCCCATCCACTTCTCATGTGGAATCTTACATTGTAATAAAGGAAAAAATATCAAAGCAAATACTGATATAATGATTGCATATGAAAGTATATGAAGCATTTGGCTCCCATAGTTCCCTCCCTCTCTTCCAAGAAGAATGAGGTATGTCCATTGCAATTTTTGTCCTCCTTTACCAAGATTTCTCATGACCCTACAGTTCCTTTTAGGGTTTTTTTTTCTTTTTCATTATTGAAATCCTTGTGGTTATTGATCTCCTGGTTCTGCTTATTTTATACATAAATTACATATAAATCTTTTCATTTTATCTGAATGTCATTGCTTATTACTCAATAATATTGTATGACCTTCATATATCAGCGAGTTTTTTTTGCCATTCCTCAGTTGACGGACTCCTCCTTTGTTTCAACACACACAAATCTACTGCTATAAATATTGTAATATATCTGCTTCTGGAAGACTGCTGTTTTTTTCTTTGTGCCCCCATTCTTTAATAAAGAGAATAGTGTTTAATACACTAAGTGCTTAATATGTGTGTATAGTAGGTGTTTAATAATAAGTGTTGCTGAATTGAATAGAATAAAAGAGAATTGACCTCATTGGGATCTATGGCCTATGGGTGGGTCCAGTGGGTCCAAGGACATGAGGAGACCAATCACTTTTCTTGAATAATTTCAAGTGGTTGGGGCACTTCATGGCCTCCCCAGCCACATATATGGGCATGATCATCTGGTTGCCTCTCTACACTTTTGTAATGTTCCCAAAAGACTTTACAAATAATTTTCAGATTCGTCAAAATTGTCTGAATCCTACACTTCTTTCTGGTTTTTCAGGCAAAACCTTTATAAATCAATGGTTGCTCTAACTAGGATGTACATAAAGTGACAAGGAAGTTACAGCTTCAACTCTGTGTTTCAAACTTTATTCTCGATTCAGTAGGTGAAAAAAGGTAAAACTAAGAAGGACTTTAGAAGTACATCAAGTCCACATGCAGTCAATCAAGTGTGCCTACTATGTGCCAAGTATTAGCAATACAAAGACAATTGAAGAAACAACAAGCTTATATTCTATTGGGAGAGCCAAGAAGCACGTACTTAAAGATGTGCAGTATAAGTGTTAAACATAACCATGAATGTAGCATGGTTGATTTGGCTTTCTCTTGCAAAGCCAGGTTCTTCCAGGTACTTCTTATGATTCCAGGGGATACAGCATGGGTCAGAGGGTTGGGTGTGTCTTTTCTTTTTTGTTGACTCAAGCTTCTTCCCACCTCTTTTATTCTCTCCCTCTCCCCAAAATTAGTTCTTCACCCTTCCCCTACATTAAAGACCAGAAACAATCCTCCATTTCCATTTAGACACTTAACTTTGATTCACTTTCAGCTTTTAGTGGGGGATATTTACTTTGAAGATATAGCAGGAACAGGGTGCCAACCTTCCTCCCCCCCCCCCCCCCCCCCTGTATCTCTAGGGCAGACTCACCTGTATAATACCCAGAGGAGGGTGGAAGGGAGTTCAGAATTAGGGTTAGATATTGTTATAGGAATGTAAAATTTTCAGATCTTCCCTGCCCCTAGGCTTAAGTGCACCTGAAGCCTGTGGTGGGAGGTTTGTTTTTCCAGAAATACTTTGTGATTGGTCAGTGGGTCAACAGGGTTGTTATATTCTCTTACCCAGGAGAAGGCTATATAAGTCCTGATGGGAGGCTTTCCTTTGGGGCTCACTTTGAGAAGTGTTGTGTGATTTGACTAGATGAGACTCTGGGCAGCCGTTGAGAGCCCCCCGGCTTTGAACACCCAGATGTTGATGCTTCCCTCTCTGGTACCTGTGATTTGGTATGGATGTAATGGTTGGACAGTTGGAGGCCTGTCTGCTTGAAATGTTTCTGTCTGTATACTCTGAAATTTGGGGTGCCGACTTTTTCTCCTGAACAAGGTAAATGATATATTTGATTGATTAAAGCAAGATTGTTAACCCATTTTGAGTTGCCTTCCTTTAGAGAAGCAGATCTAAGAACCTGTGTTGGCAGCCACCCTGGGGATGCTGGGGTGCTTGCCACTACAGATATAGAGAAGGGGGCAGGCAGGTTCCTAGGTCAGGTTCCATAGCTTTGGTCCCACCAATTGCATGTTCAGATTAGCATCTCTGTAAGATCAGACCTTGTCTTACCTTCCCTGAAGCTGGCATCTTGAAGGTCCTCCTGAATTTACTATCTGCTTATTGGGTCATTAGTACTGGGGTGGCTGTAAAATCCTGTCTAGACTCGAATCCCCAGAGTTCTGTGTTTCTCTCTCTTGTCCTTTTAAGGCTCTCAAGTTTGGAGACTCGTCCACTCCTTTCATAGCACTGACTCTCACTAGACACCATGAGAGAGTCACAGAGATCTGCCAAGGGTACATAATGCAAAAAGAGAAGGTGGTTCATGCTGAAAGGGCTTTGTGAATGTTTCTGTAGCCAATCAAAAAGCTTTCTCTTTGGTATTTGTTAGCTAGGTGGCACAGTGGATAGATTCCTCTTCCTGAGTTCAAATCTGGTCTCAGACACTGGTTGTGTGATCCTGGCCAAGTCACTTAGTCCTGTCTGCCTCAGTTTCCTCACATCAAATGAACTAGAGAAGGAAATAGGAAACCACTCCAGTCTCTTTGCTAAGAAAACCCCAAGTGGGGTCACAGAGAGTCAGACATAACTGAACGACAACAACTTAGAGACTGGCTATATGCCATCTCTGTGTGCCTCAGTCCCTTCACGTGTAAAATGAAAGTAATAACAATATCTATCTCTCAGGGCTGTTGGAAAAATAAAATGAGATAATATTTGTAAATTGCTTTGGAAAGCTTAAGTCAGCTAAGTGACACTATAGCGTATAGAACACTGGGCTTGGAACCACGGAGACTCGTCTTTGTGAGTTCAAATCCAGCCTCAGACACTCACTAGCTGTGTGATTGGAAAAGTCACTTAACTCTGCTGTCCTCAGTTTCCTCATCTGTAAAATGACCTGGAGAAGGAAATGACAAACCACTCCATCATCTTTGCCAAGAAAACCCCAAATGGGGTCATGGAGATTTGGACACAACTGAAATGACCCAACAACAAAACTGCAGATTTTCAAACCCTATATGCTATGTTATTATTGTTATTGCTTATCATTGACAAGTGTGTCTGTTTATGTGTATCTTTCCCATAATAAGGCATATACACATGTGCATGTACATGCACATATGTCTTTTCTCTATATATACATGCATATACATATCTGCACATACACATGTGTATGCATATGTTTCTATGGCTCTATTTGAGTCCTTTAATTGTGTTCTTAAGTACATGAGTTACTCTTTTTAAAGGAAGCCATAAAAAAGCAGATGTAAATCCATATGAAGTAACAGAAATCGCAGTCCTGGCTGCAGACCTCTTAAATAAAAGGACACTTAATGGTGTCTCAGTCTGTCACATAGGACTGAGCAGAGGAACTACCGTCACTCACAGACATAAACAAGGCCCATAAAAGATCTCTTTTTTTCAATGGTGAAGTGGTGATATTGTCCCCCAGAACCTTTTAAAACCACGAAGGTAAAATATGAAATTTCAGTTTTGCCAACCAATTATAACAACTATGTTATTCTGGTAGTGGGATTTCAACATTGGAAATCTGGATTCTATCCACAATTTTTTTTCCCCTCAAGGAGAAAAAGAGTATACTGTATAAAATGAAGAACATTTGTCCTGCTATTTTAGGCCTAAGAATGATTCCTTTCTCAAATATGTATTTAGAAAGATTGGTAATTTAAGGAAGCTTGCACATGGCCCCTGGAGACTTGACAGCTATTGCTGAGACTAGACGTCTGCCCTCCACTGGCCAGACTTTGCCCACATTCAGGTGGGACATCCAGAGTCCAGGCAGCCTGCCTGTTTTTCTTTACTTTGGGTCATTAGTTCTCAATCAACAATTTTGGTCATACCATTAATTATCAGGGACCCTAGGCAGGGCAGATGTATCCAAGGATCAAGACTTATTAAAAGTTTCTTCTCAGTTTCACTGGTAAGGCATAGTCACAGTATTTGGGCCTTATGACTCCCTCTTACTCATAGAGTCTAAGATTCTACCTCTACCTAAAATGCAAATTACTCTTAATGATAAGCAGGAAAGAGAAAGATTAGTTCTGAAGAGAGAACCCCAAACAAGGATTGCACCATTACTAGTATTTTTTATTGAAGCAGAGAAAACAAAGACATTTTGAAATCTCTTTATGAAGTAAATATGCTGAAGAGACACAAGCAAAATGTGAATGTCACAAGAGATATTGAAAACGAATCAGGGAGATTTTAGATGCCAACTTGACACTTCTACCCTAGAAAAGGTTTTCTTGTAAATAATGAGGACTGAGAGAAAAGCGATTCTCCTCCAGAGACCTCAGCAAGGTCCTGGACACACTCATCTATAGGAAAGACCCCAAAGTCATGCAGGAAGTAGAAGTGACCAAACTGAAACTGATTCCCTTCAGTCTGAAGGTGGAAAAATCTGCAGGTGCCCACTGAGGAGCGCACTCAAGGCTAAGGTATGAACCCCTTTGCCCAGTGGCCCCGCCTGGTCAAAGCCACTTGCCTGATGCTTCCCTGGCCATCAGCTACTGCCCATCTCACCCTTTCTGAAAGTCACTGTCCAACATCAGTCTAGTTTGCTAAGCCAAGTCCTGTAGCAATTGAACTCAGGGAGCAGCCAGATTAGACTCTCCCTGAGTGATCTCTTTGAGCCAGCCTAGTTGTTGATGGGCCCATTCAGTCAAGGCCCCAGAGTCTACACTGACCAGGTCTAGTTGGGCCATCCATCCAGCAGACAGTCAGGAGGGAGACCAGATGAGCAGCAGGGAAACTGGTCCATAACTGACTCCATTCCTTGCAGCCAGCATCATGAAGACCTAATGGAGAGGAAAAAAAGGCATTCAGGGCCTATAGCTTCAGAATCTAGAGATGTCTGGGCCATTTGTGCCCCTTACACACTGAGCTTCACTATTGTTAGACTTTCGGTGAAAATGCTTTTTATTCTGAACCTCTTATACTGCCTTAGACTACAGATATTTGATGTGTGGTAAATAGACATAATCCTAACCAAATACTCTGCTTAGAGACAGGAGAGTGGAGGAGAGACCTCCTAACCACTAAAATCCTGGGCTCTACCAGGCTTACCTTCACTGTACATGGCCCTCTTGCTCATTCCAAAGGCAGATAGCTCAGTTTCCCTTGGAATTGGGGTGGGGCAGATCCAGACCAATCATATATGGGATCACATGGCTCAACCACACATATTGTCCATATATAAAATGTGGCAGATTATATTTGGGCTCATAGATGTAGAGATGGAAAGAACCTCAGAGATCATCTCATTAAACCTCTTCATTTTACAGATGAGGAAACTGAGGTCCAAGAGTTTAAATGATTTTCCAAAGTCACACCAATAGTAAGCATCACAGGGAGGATTTGAACCCAGGATATCTGAATCATCCTGCCACTGCTCATTAATTTATCCTATCTCTTACTCCATGTCCTCCTTCTCCCCTTTCCCAGTGGTACATGGCCTTTTGTACCCCAAGTTCAAAGACTAAGGACCATTTCTTCTAGTCAGCTAAAGAAGCAGAAAGCTTGGGCTCACACTCTCACTTTGACATTGGGTAAGTAAGCTAATGGGGGCAGCTAGGTGGTGCCATGATGCACAGAGCACTGGGCTTGGATTCAGGAAGACATCTGCCATAGTACAAATCCAGCCCCAGATGCTTACTAGCTGTGTGACCCTGGGCAAGTCACCCCAGTTTCTTCAGCTGCAAAATGAACTGACTGGAGAGGGAATGGCAAACCACTCCAGCATCTTTGCCAAGAAAACCCCAAATGGGGTCATGAAGAGCTGGACAGAACAGTGCTCACCCTATGATCCTAGAGCCATGAAGCTAAGTTTCCTTTAGGCAAGAGAGAAGAGCTGATGTGGAAATAGCCTGCTAAGCTTTGTCACACATTCTTACATGTATTATCTCTCCCTTAGTGGAATCCCCATAACACTGGATATTTCTCTTAGTGTAATTTTGCATTCTGGCTTATGGGCCAGTGATGTCTTCTCCCTGGGCTGCAAGCTCCCTGAGGCCAGTCAGAGGCTAGATTTGATATTTTTATACCTGCTTCAAAGCATCATATCTTGTATATAATGGGGGGGCAGGGAGGCATGCAATGAATATTTGATGAATGGCCATTTCAGCTTGGAGTATGGGGAAGCCTTTTTCCTACCTTTGTGACCTACATCCATCTCTTCCTTTGCTTTGGGATTTCCATTCCTCTTACGTGGACCCTTATCACCTCACCTATTCAACTCTAGAGCCTGCTGCTTGGTCTCCTTGCCTCAGGTCCCCCCACTTCCATCCATCTCCCACTCTGCTGTCGAATTGCTCTTCCTAAAAAGCAGGTCCCCCCACAACCTCACTCCCCCGATTCCATAAACTTCACTGTCTCCCTATTATGTCTAGGATCAAATATAAAAGGCATCATTTGGATTTCAAAACTCTTTATGTGCTGCTCCTCCTGTCCACACCTCTCCAGCCTTCTTGCACCTTTCACTCCAAATACTCTGTGACTCAATGACGTTGGCCTGGCTGTTCCTTGGTCATGATACTCTATCTCCTTATCCTGAGCATTTTCTCTAGTTGCCCCTCATGCCTAGAGCACTGTCTCTCCTTATCTCCCTGACTTTGCTTCCTTGACTTCCTTCATGTTCTGGCTAAAATCCCATCTTCTACAAGAAGACTTTCCTAGACTGCCTTAATCTTTTTTTTCCTCTTTTTTGGGGAGGGCAATTGGGGTTAAGTGACTTGCCCAAGGTCACACGGCTAATTTTGTGTGTGTGTCTGTGTTAAGTGTCTGAGGCCGTATTTGAACTCAGGTCCTCCTGACTCCAGGGCTGGCACTCTATTCACTGCGCCACCTTGCCGCCCCATAGACTGTCTTGATCTTAATACTTTTCCTCTGAGACTATGAGCATTTTTTTTCTGCATGTCTCTTGTTTACACATTAAATATTGTGTCTCCCATTAGACTTGTGAGCTCATTGAGAGCATGAATGGGGATATGTGTGTGTACTCTACATGTGCACATGTGCAATTATGTTTGTAATATGACTTTTTCTGCTCTTGTTTCTACCCCTGGCACTTAACACATTTCCTGACCCATAGAAGGTAGTTAACAAATGATAGTTGACTGATAAATGGAAGTTTTGGTAAGTAATCAGAATAAAAATATAATGCTTCAAATCAATTTCTATTGTTAAACTATATTTTTTCCTTCTAATTATCAGTAAATTTAAAATTATTTATTCAAACAGCTAGCTGGATGGGAAATCTCCTTAAAGTTCTTGAAGCAGGGTTGTCGGAATTGAAGATTCTTTAAGCTCCTCCCACCTTTCCCTTACATCCAAGCTTAGTTGGTAAAAACAGAAGACTAAGGAAAAAATATTCAATTCACGCTCTTTCATTTTCTGACAGAATGCCTTTAAAAGCCATCAGATACTGACACCATAAAATTGGAATTTTGGGGTCTCAAACAGGATCTTGGACACCAAATAGGAGCGTTTTTATTGATCATAGAGTATGAAATATAAAATTATTAAGAAGACAAAGCAGAAAATTGCAGTGAAATGTAGACTATATTTAAGGAGATAATCCATTTTGATTGACCATCCCCCGAAGATAATTTTTTCTTTAAATAATTTTTGACCTCTGGGACTAGAGAACTGAAAAGATTTTTAAATTTGTGACCTTTTTCTCAATCAAACTAATTTTCTGTTTCTTATATTTAGTGTGGTCTGTAAAGGTTCATGCCATTTGTAGATTTCATGTCCTTGTAATCTACATATTCTGAGTAACTTTCGTGTCACACAGTGTGCCTGGTGGTGCCTCTCTCTGATTCAGCATCAAGTGATATGGTAAGCTATGGCAAAACTTCATTGAAAGCCGAATAATAGGAAATGTTTTGAACTGGAGTCCTGAAACTTTTCTGAATGTGTGTGTGTGTGTGTGTGTGTGTGCGCACACACACACACACACACACACACACACATAAAGGCTATTCTCTTGGACAATGCCTGTGTACCTGTGTGCTTTGGGGACTGAACATTCATCATTAGGATGAATGATGGTGAGGTTATGAACTATGTTTTCCTCAAGATTTTTCTTTCTTATTTTTATTAGACTCTTTGGACAACATTCATAGAAACATTTTCACTGTTGTCTTGATTTTTAAAGCTTTGGAATAGATGTAGATTTTATCCTTTCTCTTTTCCTCCCTCCCTCCCTCCCTCCCTCCCTTCCTTCCTTCCTTCCTTCCTTCCTTCCTTCCTTCCTTCCTTCCTTCCTTCCTTCCTTCCTTCCTTCCTTCCTTCCTCCTTTTTTTCTTTTTTTCAGTTAAGCTTTGTTAGCCTGTGTACCTATTTGTTACCGTTTCCTTGAAATTGTTTTCTCCAGATGTTGGGAGTTAAACGGCCCTTGTTATTTTTTCCATTGTCACTCTTTACTACTTTCCATACATAGCAATTGCAAAAGCCAAGCACTAGAGGAAATAACAGACGTGTGAGCCACAAATTATGGGCACAAAAATAGCCTTAATAAAATAGGTTTTAAATGACACCACTTTCCAAAAATTCAGCTCTAATTGACTCAAGCCTAGAAAGCAGGAACTCCAGGGAAAATCAGCCTCTCCGAGGCCGCTGATGGCAGAAGATTCACTGGCGCGTGGCAGTTGCTGGGAAGATGGCATTCCCAGCTTGCTGTCAGCACTCTCAGAGCAGAGTCGAGGTGCCACTCCAGGGGGGTCTTGCTCTGGGTCACTGTTTGTTCTGCAACAACATTTGTATCATTTGTACTCTGTATAACATCTATATTCTGCCTGTATCCATTTGCTATTTGTACTTCATTCTGCCTAAAGACTCCAACTCTATGATCTGCTCCCAATAGAAAAAAAGAGGGGGGAACCTAAGGTGGGGAAAAACCACACAGTTGTTTCTTTGATTCCAGACAGGCTCGTCACCCTGGGTTTACTCGACTTCCCCAGGCCTTGGGTTCCTGCTGTTCGTAGAATGCTGCAGATGGCGGCCTCAGCAGGAAACCCTTCCCCCTTTTTTAATGGTACTCAGGGGAACATGAGGAGCCTGGACTGAAGCTCTCCTTCCCTTCCAAGCCTCCTCTCCAAACCCCTACTGAGTCAAAGAAAGAGAGAAATACCCATATCCCCCTGGAAGCATTTCTACCAGTCTGTTTTTTAAAGGGAGAAAAGGAAAAAAAAAAAAACCCTTAATTTAACCCCATCGCTCCAGATTAACATCACAATTCATAGCTGGACTTCCCTTGGATTTATGGAACTTTTTCCTCCAGCTAGTTCCTGGAACTCCCCCACCACACATTAGGCCCACTGAAGAAGAATTCTTATGAACAACTTGGACCAGATAGGAATTTTGTAGATTCAAATCCAGGTTTAAAGATGATTTAGCCCACTAAGATGCTAGTTGTAGTCAAATCATTTCCTTCAAGATTCAAAAAAATTTCTTTCACTTGTGACCACGCCCCCACCAATACATCTCTTATTCAAGATTAAAAAAAAAAAACCCTCACAAATCCCCCACTCAAAACAGGTTTAGACATCTCTGGCAAAAGTTGGGGACTAGTGCGTGAAGGGGTTAACTCTGGGAGTAGAGTACACCATTTATCATGTGTGCCCCAGCTCTCCAGTGCACATGTGAATGAGGGGTGTCTTAGAGGGGGTGTTTATATTGGACTGGATCTAGTTAAGAGATTCAACTTACGTTGCACCTCCTCTCCAAGGAGCAGAGAGCAGGAGGGGTTAGCTGGACGGGTCAGAGCACAATGGACAGCATCAATTCTAGTTGTGTAGACCAGGGACAACTACAGAAGAATTCATTCTCAAACCACTGAACGAATGCAAAGAATGTACTTCAGGGAAAACAATGTTTTTTTTTTCTTCACATTTTAAGCAAGTGTTCATCATAGTTCAGCAGAGATCTGAAGAGATTTCACAGAAGTATAGGAAGTTAGTGTTGAGAAGACCCTGAAGATAATTTAGTACAATGCTGCTACTACTACTTCTGTGACTATCTTTGCTACTACCACTGCTACTACTACCACTACCATTACTACTACTACTATTACCACTACTACCACTGCTACTACTACCACAACCACTACTACTACTACTACTATTACCACTACTACCACTGCTACTACTACTAGTACTGCTGCTGCTGCTGCTGCTGCTACTACTACTGCTACTACTACTACAACT
>NW_027185872.1:2354415-2375973 GCF_028583685.1 Petaurus breviceps papuanus
ACTACTACTACCACTACCACTACTACTACTACTACTACCACCACTACTACTACTACTAGCACTACTACTACTGCTAGCACTACTACTACTGCTACTATTACTACTAAGATTATTAATAGTACTACTACCACTATTAGTACTACTTCCAGTAACCCTATGACCAGCATTACTACTACTTCTACAATAGCAGCTTAATTTTCTATAACCCTTTAAGGTCACACACACACACACACACACACACACACACACACACATACACACAATCCCATTTGGGCCTCCCTAAAATGCTGCAAGTAGATAATGTCATCTCCATTTTACCGATGAGGAAAGTAAGTCTGAAAGAAGGCTTGCCCAGAATCCCACTGACAATCAGTGTTTCAGAAGGAGCTCCTTTGATGGAATGTGCCATATGTATCTTCATCATCTAGTATCATAGAAGAGTTAATGTCTCAAAATATGACATGCAAAAATATGCTTTGGGGAAATCTTGTTTTCCTTTATGTATTTTTTAAATGTTCATCATCTTCCAGCAAAGCTTCAAATTGGTTCCACAGAATTGTTGAATTTTGGAGCTGGGAGAGGACCTGGGACTTGGGTTCCAGACCCTTCATCTTGCAGAAGAGATGATTTGGCCCACGCCCCATCTCAGCTTGTAAGTGGCAGAAGTAATTGGATCCCAATATTTTTTATGCAATGCCACTGCTTGAAATCAATGGAAAAGTTCTCTCTTCCCCTCTCATAATGCCATCTCCAAGGCTCATCCCCAGGAACTGTGTGATAGCTATTAGTGGACCATAAGCTCTGTGAGGGCAGGGACTGAGCCTTATTTACCTTCATGTACTTCATAGTTTCCAACATATTGAAATTGCTCAATACATTTTTATCTACTTGAGTTATGGGAAAAGTCTGAAAGGAGTCCATGTCAATGGAAGGCCTTTGTTACTGTAATGTGATGTCTGAGGAGAAGGCAGAATCTGTTAGAAAGGACTCCAAGGTGGGTGATTATAAAAGTTCTGGGAGAAGCATTAAGGATAGCAATCGATGAACAGTTAGAGGGTTTCCAGAGGAAGGCAACCAGCATAGTGAGTGAAGGTAGGTGGGAGGAAGGATGCAGTCAGTTTATGTTAGAGGAAAAAAGAATCCTGAGGGTGGGACAGTTGTTTATCTGCAAAGGCTTGTCCTGCTTGGCTCTGGGGGGCAGAACTTGGGGCAAAAGGTGGAGGTTAAAGGAGGAAGACTGAGTTGGAATAAGAGTAAGATTCCTAAATACCAGAGGTATCCATAGGTGGAATAGGCTGCCTTGGGATGTTGGGAGTTTCCTAGGGTACTTCAAACAAATGTCATCTTGTTTTAGTGGAAACATGACATGGTCAAACCTGTGCCTTGGGAAGTTTATTTTGGAACTCCAATGAAGGATTTGCTAAAGGGAAAGAGACTGGCAGTGGGGAGGCCAATTAGCAGCCATTATCGGACCATCTGTAAGAGATGAGGAGAACCTAAAATTGGATGGGGGTCATGTGAGTAGAAAAGAAAATGGGTGTGAAAGGGGCTGCAGAGAGAGAATGTATAAGACTTGGCAGATTTGGGGTTGTGGAAACTGAGCAGAGTGGGACAAAGTATCTTCTTTATCCATGGACCAAGATGCTATCCTGTATGTGACCCAAATTGTCCCTGCCCCTTTTGATTATATTTCATAAGTGTCTATCCCCTAGACTCCTAGTCTGCCAGCCTCTCATAGCATGGAAGTGATCCTGAATTCTCAGAGATTAAAGTAGCATAATGAAGCTCTGGTGTGTCTTAGCATTCAGTGAAGTCTTCCCAAATGGACTGCATGAGTCAATCCCCAATGGAGAAGTGGCCAAATGATATGAAACAGGCAGTTTTCAGAAGAAGAAACTAAAAACCATCAATAGTCACATGAAAAAAGATGCTTCAAATCATCAATGATTAGAGAAATTCAAAACAAAACAACTCTGAGGTACCACTCCACACCCATCAGATTGATTAAGATGACAAAAGGAAAATGACAAATGTGGGAGGGGATGTGGAACAATTGGGATGCTGATGTACTGTTGGTGGAGTTGTGAACTGATCCAACAATTCTGCAGAACTATTTGGAACCACGTCCAATGGGCTATAATACTGTGTATATCTTTTAATCCAGCAATATCTTCTCTACTAGGTCTGTATCCCCAAAAAGGTCAAAGAAAGTAGAAAAAGGTCCTACATGTGCAAAAAGATCTATACCAGCTCTTTATGTGGTGGCAAAAATTGGATATTGAAGGGATGCTTATCAGTTGGGGAATGATTGAACAGGTTGTGGTATATGATTGCAATGGAATATTATCATGCTATAAGAAATGATGAGATTGGATAGTTTCAGAAAAAAGCTCAAGAAGACTTTGATGAACTCATGCAAAGTGAAGTTAATAGAACCAATAGAGAGCACTGTAGACAGCAATGGTAACAGCAGAAAGCTAGGCAGCTTAGTGGACAGAGATCTGGACCTGGAGTCAGGAAAACCCAAGTCGAAACCTGGCCTCAGATATTTAATAACTTTGTGACCCTGGGAAAGTTAATTTACCTTTGCCTCAGTTTAACTATCTATCAAATGGGGATAGTGATAGTCCTCTCTGCCCCCCCCCCAGGATCATTGTGATGATTAAATGCGATATTAATTGCAAAGTGCATAGCACAGTGCCTGGCCCATAGTATTATATAAATGTTAACTATTATTATTATACCTACTCTGAAAGACTTGGTAACTTTGATCACACGATGATCTACCACAGCTCCAAATATTCCAAATATAAAATGCTACCAACCCCGAGATAGAGAACTAATGAGCTCAAAGAGCACAGTGAAGCAAATTTATTCTTTTCTTTATTTTTCTGGCTCTTTTTTTCTTTGGAAGATGGTGAATACAGAAATTTGGTTTGCATGACTTCCTATGTATAATAAGTGTCCCATTTCTTTCCTTTGCAATAAGTGAAGGAGGAATGGAGAGGAGAGAACTTAGGACTAAAAAGAAAAATAAAATTAACAAATACTTTTTAAAGTAATAAAAATGATATAAAGGGGAACATGTATCAATAATTTCTGAAGGACTCAGACTGAGATGGCTTAGTCTTTGTCTTTACATATGTCATGCCTAGGGAAGTGCATACACTAGGCACTTAATAAGTGTATGCTAAATGAAAACAAATGGACTCTATAATGAATTCATTGTCTAGTTCATCAAAGGACTGGTGAGCAAAGTCAAGAAGATGTTCCTGGTGAAAAGAAAGCTAGGGGGTGTTTCTGTCCCCAGCAGCTGCCCCGTGCCATCTGGGGGGCAGAGAGCATTCTATACAAGGAACAAGAGGGATCGTGTCCGCTGAGTGACGCAGCCGTCGGAGGTCTGCAGGATTGAAGGTTTTACTCCTAACACCATTGTTTTAGAAAAGGAAAGCTACCCAGAGCTCCTTTGTGTGGTTCTCTCCTTTTCCCGAGGAGGAAGAAGAGTCCTGGAGAGAGGAGAAGCTCCCGGTCCAAGTCCATATAGATATTCCTCTGAGACAGATGGAATTCGAACCCACACCCATTGTCTCCATAGCCAAAGTTTGTTTTTTCCATTATCCTGCACCTCTGCATCTGTTGATTGTAATGTTGGGAACAGTATCTAAGCTATAAATGAACTGCAAAAATATCCCACAGCCAAAAAAACAAACCCCCCCAAACCAGAACCCCACAGGAAAGGGATGATGATGCAGCCGCCTCACCCAAGGCAATTCCAGGCCTCCTTTCATTGGCCTATGAAATTTCCCTGGGAGGAAAGACTGAGGAGGACTTGTGCAGTGGAAAAATAAATACCCACCATGGCTTCAATAGAGATCACCACAGAGCACCATATGGCAACTCCTGGATGCCAGCTTGTCTTAATGAGGGGGCACAGCCTGGCCCAGGCTCCTGAAACAGTGTCTCAGGGAAGGCACAAAAACATCCAGGAGTTTCCCATACCTGGCCAAATCTGGCTTAATTGATTTTTATTTTAACTCTTATTTCTTCCAATAGTGCAATTAGCAAAGGTGCCGTCCAAGGGGGAAAGCCCCCAGTTCCCACCAGGGTCTGTCACTGTTGAGGAACTGTGAGTGTTGCCTCCTGGGAAAGAGATGGGCTAAGGAAGCCTCACTGCCCATGGTTACAGCATCTCACAAACTTCCATCCTGGCTGACGACACCAGCCTCAGAGAGTCTGGGAGAGCGCAGACAGACAATTCCTGGCCATCACTGGCTCTGAGCACCTACTGACACCCGATGGCTGTGTGGGCATTGGTCCTGGCGACACAGAGGAAACAGGAGTGGCATATGGGAGTGTCTTATGGTCAAGCTGCTGGACCTCGTGGTTTTCTAAGAGGGCAGCTTCCTGCAGAGATGAGAAAAAGTTCTGGAAGATATGCCATGAACTTTTTTAATGAGATTTTTGTGAGTGACATCATTTACTGTGACAGAGTAGATAGACGTCTAGGTCTGGAGTCAGGAAGACAATTATAAACATGGCTTCAAACATGTATGAGCTGTGTGACCCTGGGCAAGTCACTTGACCTCTGGTTTCTTCACCTGTAAAATGGGGATAATAATAGCATCTACCTTCAAGGATCAAATGAGATGATAATTGTAAAGTGTTTACCACAGTGCCTGGCACATAGTGAACACTGTATAAATGTTGGTTCTTGTAGTTATTATTAATTACAGCTAGGTAGCTCAGTGGATACATTGCCAGGCCTGGAGTCAGGAAGACTCATCTTCATGAGTTCAAATCTGGCCTCAGACACTTACTAGATGTGTGACCCTGGACAAGTCACTTAATCCTCTCTGCCTCAGTTTCCTCACCTGTAAAATGAGTTGGAGAAGGAAGTGGCAAATCCCTCTGGTATCTTTGCCTAGAAAACCCCAAATGGGGTCACAAGGAGGCAGACTGAAAAAATGACTGGCCAGCAACTATCATTAAATCTGCAGTTGAATGTACCAGGAACACAGCACAGATTCTTGAAGGCCCAAGAAAGAGCCCATGCCACTGCAGTATAATAGATAAAACATGAAGTGTGCTTCATGGAGCGAACAGTCCCCCTGGAAATGACTTAACGGCCAACATGTGGAGGGGCCCAGCAAGGCCAAGCTTGCTAATGATGGTTGTTGCTGTGTACTCCAGAGGAAATCTATTGCCTTGCCCTGCCCCTCTCCAAGTCCATTAAGAAATAATGGTTGGAAGATGAAAGTCATGTTAGGGTTTCCATGAAAATGTTTGGCACACCAAGATGAAAAGTCAACAATGTGCTTTTAACGAGAGACACTGGGAAAAAAAGACCAACTTTGGTTACCATACATACCACCGCAAATATTAATTCCCCTTAATGGCAGGATGCAACACGGCTTTTTATGGGTTTTGATCCCTGTCATAAATTTGGCCATGACAAAGGGGATACTCTGACTTTAGCTCCCTGGCAAGAACATTAGCTGGTTCCCAATGTTAAAAGGTTCATCCATAAGATTCTTGGTAACTCACCAAAGAGCCAATTTTTTTTTGTATGGAAATCAGATCAGTGTGTGTGCATGTGTGTGTGTGTGTGTGCGTGTATGTGTACTCTCACATACGTGTATATGATCAATGTGAACGATCTATAAATGCTTTTGGTTAAGCTTTCAGAAGAAATAAAGTAGAAAAGAAAAATAAAGAAAGAAAAAATAAAGAAAGAAGGAAAGAAAGAAGGAAAGGTGGGAGAAAGGGAGAGGAGAGAGAAGGGATGCAAATAGTAAGAAAAAGAGAGGAAGTAAGGAAGGAGAGAAGCTGAAAAGAAAGAAAGGAAGAGTGGGTGAAAGGAAGGAAGGAAGGGAGAAAAGGGGGCAAAAAGGATGGGAGAGAGGGAGAGAGAAAAAAAGAAAGGAGGAGTGAAGGATGGGGAAAGAGAGGAAAATAAAGATAGAGAAAATTAGAAAATGAAAGGGGAAATGGAGAGAAACAGAAAAGGATAAAAATAAAGTGGAGAAAAGAGAAGGAAGGCAAGGAGAGAAGGAAAGGAAAAAGAACAAACCAGAGAAAGAGAGTGAGAAAGAAGAATGAGATGAAGGGAGAAAAAATTTTCTGAGTGTGTACCAGCATTACTTCCAAACCTTTTCAGATTTGTTTTGGAAAGAAGGAAGTCACCTGAAGAATAGTGGCCTGATTACCACCCCCCACTGCCATCCCCCATTTCCACTTCATCTGAATGGCGTTAGCAAAAGCACATTTTCTTGATGACTTTTCCCCCTTTGCTCAACATAATTGTAAATTTTCAGAGTTTCTGGAGGAGAGAATGACCAGGAGGAAAGTGGTCCTCTAAGTCAGAGTGATGAATTTTGGCTTCAGATCTGACATTGCAGAACAATGTCTCCTTTGTTCCAGTCCCATATGCAGTGTCCTCCTCTTGGTAAAACAGATATAAATATGTGTCAGCGAGAACCTCAGGCCCAGGCTTTGACATTTCCTCCATTAATGCCCATTTCCAGCTCTGCTTTTTCAATAGCTCTCCATGAATACATGTGTTCTTCTCTCCTCATCCACCTCAGGAGGGGTGTGGTGCCTCTGACTGGCCCATGCTCGTTAGGAGAATGTGCTGAGTGCTCTCAGCAAATCGAGGCATTTGGGACGTTGGAGGAAGAATTATAGCACCTTTTCATTCTTCCCCGGGGGTCTCTAAAGTCTTCCACAAAATAAAGGAATAAACAAATACAAGCTTGAAATAAAGATGCTCAAAAAAATTTTGTTCCTTCCATTTAGAATATTTATATCAAATCTTAGAGGATGAGTGCCAAAGAAGGGCCGAGCAGCATGATTTCGGTGGCCTCAGTGGTGTAAAAGCTCTTTTCCATAGGGCACATCCCCACCCCACCCATGTGAGCCTTCTCAGCCTGGTCCTGGAGGAGATGCAGGACCAGGCTTAGCCTCAGGCCCCCCTGACTTTGAATCTTGTCTCTTACCTTGGTATCTGTGGCGATTCTCTGCCTCAGTTTCCTCACCTTTGGATTGAGGGTCTCTGAAGCACCTTCCAGTTCTAGGTCTAAGACATTTATCTGTTCCTTCCACCAAGTAATCTCTGAAGGTTTTGCCCAATGTCTCAGAGCCCATTCTCCATGTCTTCTAACATTCTCTGTGGCTCTGGGCAGCCTCAGTTTTTCCCAAGGTTATCTCATGCTCATTACATGACCAAGCCCTCTCTTTGTCTACTGGAACTTTTCTCATAGAGTAAATTGCTTTTGATATGTACAAATGTTTCTTGGCTGTGGATGGTGAATGATTCCTACCAAAAATCTCAATAAACCAACAGCCATCTATTAAATACCTCCTCTGCACAGGGCACCAGAGAGACTAAAAGAATTACAGGTCCTGGCCTCACGAAACATTGGTGCCGTGCAGATTGTTTCACTCGTGTCCAACTTTGTGATCCCATTTTGGGGTGTTCTCGACAAAGATCCTGGAGTGGTTTGCCATTTTCTTCTTCAGCTCATTTTATAGATGAAGAACTTAGACTAACAGGGTTAAGTGACTTGCCCAGGGTCACACAGCTAGTAAGTATCTTGAAGTAGATTTGAACTCAGGTGTTCATGACTCTAGGTTTGGCACTCTATCCACTGTGCCACCTATATTCTGTCAAAAGCTTCCTTCCATTGGCCTTTGGATTCTCCACAATGTTGGTTCTTTGGACATCTCCATGTTTCATTTTTGGCAGATTTCCTTCCGATTAGAGTCAGACTCTTCACCTGGGCCTCAGTCTCAAGCCCTCCTGTTTCCTCCACAGGACTGTGCCTGTCTCTGTGTCTCATTTGCAATCTCCTCCTGCCTGCTGGCTCATTCCTCACCACCTCCCAACATGCCTACTTCTCCCTCGGCTTTAAAACAATGGCAACAACAAGCACCACCTCTTGCCCGACCTGTTCTTTCCCCGGGGTCACCTTACATCTCACTTCATTCTCATTACCACACTTGGAGAACACCTAGTCTCTCCTCCTGTGGACTTCACTGCTGCCGCATGTACAGGTGCCTCGTAATATGGTTTCTGACCCCAGAAGTCTCTGGAAATTGCCTTCTCCAAGGTGACTCATGATCTCGCAGTGCTGAAGTCAGCCAATGGCCTTGTCTTGGTGTTCATTCTCCTTGGCCTGTATCCAGTTTCAGGTGCTATCTCATAGGTGCTCTTTGAGCTCCACTATCCTGCCTTGGCTTCTGTGAGACTGCCCTCTCCTGGTCTTCTCTTACCTGTCTGCACCCTCTCAATCTCCTTTTTTGGATGCTCATTCAGCTCCCAGTCACTTAGCATGGCTGCCACCAAGCTAGGGCCTGGGCTTTCTTTCCTCTGTATCTTCTCTTCATTCATGGTTTTACATGGATCAATAATCACATCGATTCATAGGAATCCCAATCTCTATGTGAGTGTCTTCTGTAGGTCTGTTTATGGATCTGCCAGCTGCCCCTCTCTATGTTCAGATGCAAACCCCTTGAGGGCAGGCAGTGTTTCCCCTTTGGATTTCAATCCTCATGCTTAGTACAGTGCCTGGCATGTAGCAGGAGCTAAGAAAGGCTTGCCAATTGTAATAACTAATACCAAGAGTCAACATTTCTATAGCACTTTAAGTTTTGCAAAGCAATTTACATATGATAAGTCATTTGATTGTTGTAACAATCCCACAAAGGGCTGTTATTGCCATTTTTAAAATGAGGAAACTGAATACTCAAATGACTTGTCCAGGGTCACCTAGTTAGGCAGTTTCTGAGGCAAGATCTGAGCCAGTTTCTTCTTGATTCTGAGTGCTACACTTGATTATGTGAGTCAATATTCATCTCTCTCCTAAACTACAGTCCTGCATCTTCAGCCACCTACCAGACTCTCCCACTGGATGCCCTGTAAGATGGTAGGAAAGTCAATAATTCCAAAGAATAACTAATCTTTCCTCCTGAACCTATCCATGCTCCAATCTTGCCTGGGTCAGTTGAAGATAAAACCACTTACCCAGTAATCCTGCTTTATAACCTAAGGGATGTCCTTTTAACTCTTCATTCTTTCTCTTTTCTCCTCCATTCCATCGATGGGTTGGAATCAGTGCCAATGGAAATCATTCAATGAGCAAGCATTTATCCCACACTTACTGTGTGCCAGTTCCTGTACTTGGTCCTGCAAATACATACATACATACACACACATGTATACACACACACACACACACACACACACACACACACCGGTGAGGCATCCTTTGCTATCAGGGGTTTGCATTCTACTAGCAGGACATAGAACATTTGTAAATAAGTAAATGTAGGGCATAAACAAAATAAATGCAAGTGATAGGTAATAACATCCCTACAGGGTTTAGGTTAAACATCTGCATTTCAATTCATTGATCCTCCTGGATACTCTCCAGCTTGTGTGTGTGTGTGTGTGTGTGTGTGTGAGTATATTATTATATATCAGATGTAAATCATTATCCAGAATGGGACATAATACTCCAGCTGTCATCTGACCAGGGCAGAACACAATGAGACATTCATTCTGTCACCTCATAATATACAGAGTTATTGTGAGAGAATTACTTTGCAGGCTTAACATTCTTGATTGATATGATTCATTACTCTTATTCCTAATTTACAGGTGAGGAAACTGAGACTTACAAAGACTGAATGCTTTGCTCCAAATTGCATGGTTTGTTAATAGCATTTGGGGATGCTTACTCAGGTTTCCTGAACCAAAACTTGAGATATTGGTTTGATAGAGAAACTTCTTTGTGCAGTTTCACAGAATACGGGCAGTCTTTTTCTTGAAATGAAGAAAATCAGCATTTTCTTGTTTGTCATATGTATTGGGGAAAAGAGGGCCTAAAGGTAATGTAGCTGGGTGTGTGAAGTCAAGGCTTCATCCACCAGGAAAAGGGCAAACTGCTGATCTGAGGACATTGGATTGTATCCCACAGCTGAGCCTGAGACTCTACCCATGGGGCACCACTTTCTTAGTCTCTGAACTGCCACCCCCACAGCTGCCCTGGAGGTCAGACCAGCTGCAATGAAGATAATTCTTCCTAGCAAACCCAGTGTGTAATTAGTGGAAGTATTCAGGGGCTCCCATGTTCCTGTATTGAGGCCACCTAACTCTTCTGGATGTCAGCAAAGCTGTTGCTACCAGTAGCAGCTTCATTACGATTCCTGTTACTGGTAGCCATATTTCCTATTTGGCATTCCTATTACAAGAGAATGTGCTGAACAGCTCTTCTGAATTTGGCCTGATGATTACCACTGTAGAGCTGTACAATATGAGTCAGATATTAAGACAATCCATTGTGAGTTGAATGAGTGTAAGTCAGTCCCCCAGAGTCTGATGACAGTTAGGTAGTTAATGAAGCTGAGCTCTAAGAATGAGTGGTTAGGAATTAAGGACTCTATTTACCCCTTTGGCGCCTCCTCCCATTGCTGCATTCTTTCAGGAGTCCCACTTTGGAGTCTAGGCCCAGGCCAGTCACTCTGCTCTCCTTTACTAGTTAACTTTTCACTACTTTTTTTCCCCTTCCCCAACTTTTCAGTTCCAATTTCTGAGTCATCTTCCTTCATTCCAACGTAAGCAGATTGAGGGCAGAGTCTGTCTTTCCTTCAGATGTACTTGTATTACTAGCACAATACAAATGCTTAATAAATGCTTTATGTTGACTAACTGCATGTACTCGACTACACATTCTTAGAGGAGACATCCTGGATTCTGAGCTCCTGGACCCACATGGGGAGAGGCTGTGTAGTAGTGTCAGTGGCCGAGGAGAGGACAGTGGGAATTCATGAAGTCAACTTTCTAGAAAAAGAGGCGAGTTCCTGGGCAAACCCGTCATCTTGGTGAGAAGAGGATACAGGGCATTTATTTCCTGTAGGGGGAGGGGTACCAAGAGACTAAAATAACAAAAAGAACAAAAACAAACAAACAACCCCTTTACTATTACTATCAGTTATTGGGACAATACACATTTAATGGGAAAAGGGTTGGCCTCTCTGGTAACTCTAGGTTCCTTTACCTTTTGAGGAAGCCCAAGCCCTCCAGGTGATGCCGTAAGTCTAGGTACCTAGAGGGGTAGCTATAACAGTGGCAGTCTGGATTGTTAGAAGGTTACCCAGCTAGCACCCCCAAGCCTATTACCTTTTACAAGGGGAGTTCAAACCACAGGATGGTGCTGTGAGTCTAGTGGACTATACAACCTTGGGGAAATGCAGGCTTTCTTGGAGAGGGAGGGGAATTGTATTAATTGTTTATGGGCTACTGTGAGATTTTTATATGTTTTCTACATTTTCTGTGGGGAGGAATAAAGGTTGTCCTGGAACTGATATATACATCATTACCTTTAATGCTTGGGGAGCTGGGGATCCTTTTACCCACATCTGTGGAGACCTAGATATAAACTATATCCTGAGATCTCCCAGAGGCATCTCTAGGTGGCAGCAGCATGAGCCAAAGAAATGATTTCCCGTGACTATCCCTATGATTAAACCCAGTCCATGAAATTACAAATTTGGGAGCTCCAAAACTGGGTTATAGCTAACAGGAGAATCTTCCATCTAGAACTGAGCACAATACTCAAGATTCAGTTTGATCAGGACATAGTACAGGGAACCTATCACCTCCCTAATTCTGGGCATGATGATTCTATTGATGGAGACCAGGATGACATTACTTTTCATGACCGACACAAGACTATCTTGAGTTGTATTGAACTCAGGGTAATCAGAAATCACCAAATCCTTTTTCAGGTGAACTGATGTCTTACCCATCTTATTCCTGAAAAATCAATTTTTGAGTCCATGTACCCAGATTTACTTCTCTGATTTTCTCATCTCACTTTATAATACAGTATCTTATCTGTCTCTTTTATTTTCTCTTATCTGCAAATTAGATAAGCATGTTAACTATTCTTTTATCCAAGTTATTGATACTCATGTTAAAAGGCACAGAGCCTGGCACAGATCCTTTTGGAACAAGCCTGGAGACCTCCTTCCAAAGTGACATTAGAATATTAGTGAATCCTCCTAGGGTTTAGTCATCCAAACCCTTCTGAAGCCACTTAATTGTATCAGCATAGAGGTTGTGTCATTACATCTTTACTACAAGTGAAGCAACTTGTTGGAATCAATGGCAAAAATTAAAGTAAGTTGAATTTCCATTTCAATGATCTACCAGTCTAAGAACTCTATCAGAAAAGGAAATAAGGTTCAACAAAGCCAAGAGGAACTTCAAAAACACCATTTACTTTTTCTAGATGGTCACCACCCATCCTTTTCATAACACATTGTAGGATTTTGCCAGTAATTTAACTCATTGGTCTTTGTTTTATTTTCCTCCCTCTCTCCCTCTCCCTCTCTTCCTCTTCCTCCCTCCCTGTCTCTCTCCCTCCCTCCCTTTTTCTCTTTCTCCCTCTCTTCCTCCTTCCCTCCCTCCCTCTCCCTCTCTATTTCTGTGGTGTCTCTCCCACTACTGGCAATAGTTTATGGGAATCGAAAGCATAAGGGAACAAACGTGTTACCTACTGTACCAGGCACTGTGCGAAGTGCTTTATAAATATCATCTCTCTTGTTCCTCATAGAAACCCTGGGAAGTAGGTGCTATTGTTACCATTTTGCAGTTTAGAGAGTTGATGCAGACCCAAGCTAAGTGATTTGCTCAGTATCAAATAGTTAGGAAATGTTTGAGGCCAGATTGGAATTCAGGTCATCCTGACTCCCATGTTCTATCTATTCCATCACCATTTAGGTCTTAAAAGAAGTCTCTTTCAAGACTTTAGTGTATATTTAGTTCATCTGATCTGTCAATTCATCAATAATAGCTAGGTAATTTCTTGTCATTTTAAATTCTGTATGGGTCAAAATGTCAGGTCATCCAAAGAGCAAAGGAAAAACACATGATGGTGCAGCATATTATCACCATTTAATCGACCACAAAAACCAGTGTAAGAAATCATGGAGAGAGAAAGAGCCCATTAGGACTCATGCAATGTCAAGTGATCTAGAGGAGGGTTCCCAATACCTTGTGTGGACCAAATGGGCAAAATTTATGGGGATATTTTTCTAAGAGACTCAGTAGAAGAAAATATATGGAAAAGTTGCCAGCTCCACCATTAGAGGGAGTGCCATCATGGACGTCACAGATCCACTGATGGTTCAAAGTATTTTCTGTTTTCAGAAACCCAGTCAACTTTAAGTGACTGCCTTTGATTTGCTATTGGCATTTCCATAATCTTCTTTTATGGAAGGAATGAGGAAAGGAAGGAAAGAACGTACCACACCTTTGGCAAGATATAAATTTGCCCAGTATAAATGAGAGGACTTATCATACTCTCCATTAACCTAGAAACTTACAGTTTACAAAGTAACTGCTTAAGCAGTATCTTCAATCTCAGATGAGGATAACCCTGGGTTCTAACCAGTACGATAATCATCCATTCACTTATAGATAAGGACACTGTGGCTCAGGGGAATTTGATGACTTGCCTGAGGTCACTCACCTAGGAAATGGAAGAACCAAGACATGAATCCAGCTCTTCGGACCTTTTATATCCCCTTGTATTTCCATTATTGGATGTAGTAGTGCAAGATTCAGAGAGTCAGAGGGCTGGCAGGGTGGGGGTGGGGTGGGGCTGGAGATTATTGAAGAATTATTAATCTGTTTAGTAAGAATAGGCAATATACCTTTTGATCTTTGCACAGCTCAGTAGGTGTTACTATTATTTCCATTTTACTAATAATAAAAAGGGCTTGAGATAGGGGATTTGTCCAGAGACATATAGTTAATAAGTTTCTGAGGCAGGACTTGAATCATGTTCTTCCTGTTTTCAACTCCAGTCAACAGCTCCTAGTTCCTCACCATCCTTAGTTCCAAAGACCAAAATTTTCAATTCATCGCCAGCCAATTAGAGGGCTATCCACATCTTGAGTCTCTCCTTTACTCAATAAACATGCATTTATTATGTACTAATCTATGCCAAATTTGTGTCCAAGGCACTGTGGATGAGAGAAAAAAAAGTGAAACCACCCAAGCCTTTGGATGACATATTCTAAGAGGGGAGTGGAGATTGCTGCTTTCATGATTTTGAGTTCAAGAATTCTTCATTCTGACCATTACTTCCAATAATCTCATTACTCCTACCTCACTCCTCACAATTCTATTTGTCATTCTCAAACTACCAGGAGTACCTTTGCCATACTCTATCAAACACCACTGTTTTGATGTCACTCTCCTCCCTTTACAGTCTTGACCTTATGGTCAGTCTGTTCCATTATATACTTGATGGTACTCTTGAACCCAGGGGTTCCTTATACTATTGCTTCTCACATCTTGCTCAACTCTAGGTTTCCCTCACCCTTCACATTTTCTACTCCAACACAATGGCTTCTGAACACTCTTGGAAAGTCATGTGTGTGTGCCAACTGTAACTAATATGAATTTATATTATATAATCTTCGCAAGACATCATAAGTGATTTAGTGGTTTTAGAGCCAATAGACCACTTCTCATATTTAGTAGCTCTCTAGTGTTTAACCACTCATATCCATAGATTCTAACCTGGTAAAAATTGGATTAATGATATGTGTATTCTCTCTCCTGTGGTAATTTGAAGAATGCACTATAGAAATTGATTTTTTTTCTTTGCATGGTCTTGCCCATCAGACAACAGGAAGAGTTCAACTGATGTGTTTGCCAACATTATTACAAAATAAACATTGACAATCCTTTTACTTGGGGCTCAAGTCTATGACCAATGGGTTCAACCAAAGCAGTTACAGCCTCCATGTTTTCCAAATCCTAGCCCTATTAACACTCCATCACCCAAAGTTCATTTGATTGACAGGGCTGCTGGCCTGTGTTTGTCACAGCTCAGTATATGGTTGGTGTGAGGTCTGCTGTTCCAGGTGCTGCCAGCAGTTTGATGTGTCTGTGGTGACCCCCAGCAAATTCTGGCTGAAGAAAAACCTTTTGAACTCACGGGCTCCATTGTACTCATTCTCTGAGTATGCAAGAAAATGAAGCAAGTGTGATAGTATGGTGATGTCCAGGTCAAGGGGCCCATTCCCCCAATATTGCCATTTTCAGGGATAGAAGGAGGTTCATCGGTGATGCTTCTGAGTTCTTTCCATTGTAGACATCAGTTGTTTTCATCCAACACCTCATTTCATTTCCCAATAAATGTGTTATCTTTTCACATCTGCTTTCTTTCCTTCACACAGTGTCTGACTCTATTCTCAGCCTGTGCAAGAGTCATTGAAGAGGAAAAGTCTATAAGGGAATTAGGACCAGTGGGACTGAAAAACTGAAAACTGAGAAATCTTTGAAAGGGGATCAGGAGTGAGTGAGTTCTCAGTCTTATTTTTTTAAAACTGACTTTTACATAGCACTTCAGGTTTACAAAAATGCTTTACATAACTCGCTGCATTTGCTCCTTACAAAAACCCTCAGAGATAGTGACAACAAATATTATTATTACCTCTATTTTATATATGAGGAAATTGAAAGGCTAAAGGAAAATCATGCAGCTGGGAACTGTCAAAGAGATTTGAACCCAGGTGTTCTCTGATGCTTAGCCCTTTGCCTGTTTGACATTATGGTTATAACCAATATAAAATTGTAAGCCACATATGATATGATTGTTTCATCTGTAAGTATAATAAGCTACTTAGTGATCAGATTTTCACCTTCATAGAAAGCAGGACTCTGGCATCTCTGCCCTCACCTAGAGTGCATTGAGTTCTTAGACATATGCAAAGATGGCCAGTCTCTTTCCAATTTCCATTTCTTTCTTTTCTAGTTACTGCACTAACAAAAGGTTCAGTGACTTGTCCAGGGGTCACATAGATGATATGCACCAGAGGGAGGACTTGAACCCAGCTCTTCCTTTTTTTTTCTTTTCCTTTTTTTTAGAGTCCAGATCTCTATCTGCTGTGTCCTACTGCTTATATTTTAAGACTAAGTCTTGGGCAAGGCATGTTGAGGAGGGGGAGTGACCAAGGTGATCAGGGAAGCAAGGAAGATAAGATTTCTGAGAGGAAGAAAAGAGGAGAGAGTTTATTCCAAGTATGGAAAGTAGCTTGTTTGAAATCATGAATTTGGTAGAGGATAGCATAATGCACTAGGGGGATGGTTAGTAGCTGTTTTTGGCTGGGACACATAGGGTTCCAGCAAGAAATAATGTTGGAAAGATATGTGGAGATAGATTGTGGAAAATCTTTCTCTTTCTTTCTTTCATTCTTTTGTTCATTCATTCATTCATTCTTTAGTTCTTTCTCTCTTCCTTCCTTCCTTCCTTCCTTCCTTCCTTCCTTCCTTCCTTCCTTCTATCCTAGATAGGATAGAGAACTGCTGAAAGCTTTTGAGTAGAGAAGTAACTGGCCAAACTTTGATGGTTATTGTGGGATCTGTGGGGAGGATAGAAGGGACAAGAGATCCTGAGAAAGTAGAATCAACTAGACTTGGAAGTGTTTGATTATGGGGAGGTGGTGATTGGTGATGAGAAAGAGGTAAGAGAAGTATCCTGGTAAATATTTAACAACAATTTATATGGGACACTCCCCCCCTTTGAAGTTTAATCTGCATTTTCTCCAGCACTTTCTTATGATAAGACAATCTCCAAAATAAAAATTCTTGTTGCTGATGGGTAAGTGCTCAAATGGAGGATTTAATAATTGACCATTTAGAGCCAGTAAAAAAGCATTTATTTATTAAGCACTTACTAAGCGTTGGAACTTCAAATACAAGTATAATGAAAGACAGTCTCTGCCCTCAAGGAGCTTACATTCTAATGGGGAAAGATGACATAGAAAAGGGAGTTGAAGGGTTCAGAGGCATGGTAAAGGAAAGTCAGAATGCAGTCTGGAGAGGAATGGGATATGGCTGGCTTGGGTGCCTGCCTTAAATAGGCATTCTATGAGGAACCATCTGATAAGAAAGAAAGGTCATGGGATGAAAGATGCTTCCAATGTGTAAATTCCAGGGCTGGAGTCAGGCTTTAGGAAGAAAGGCTGGGTCCTGGTAGAGGAAGAAGATAGTTCAATCTGGAGAAAAAAGAAAGGCCTGAAAGAAAGCTGTGTATCCAAGAGATGCTCTGACGTCATCAATGACAAGACTTAGTGATGGACTGCTTGAGGGATAGGTGCAAGTGACAAGTTGAGTATGACATCAGGATGGTGTTCCTTCATGACTAGGAGGATGGCTGCACTTCCAAGAATAATAGTTCAAATGTGGCGGGATGGAGGATTTGGTGGGAGAAAGAGTTCTGATGAAGACACATGGAATCTGAGATCCTATGGGTCCTCTAGTTTAAGATCTCCAAAAGACAGTTGGTGATGTGGGACTGTAACTCAGGAGAGAGGCTAGGGATAGGTATATAAATCTGGGAGTTGTGTGTAGAATTATGGGAACTCAAGAGATAACCAGGCAAGATAATATAGAGAAGGCAGAACTCAGGAAAGAACCTTAGTTGATAACTAAAGTTCAGTGGATATGACATGGACAGAGAACCAACAAAGACTGAGAACAAGGAGCGAAACACAGAGGTCAAGAAACAAGACAAAGGAGTACCACAAAACCTTGAGAAGTGGAAGCATTTAGGAGAACATAACCCCTAATGTTGAATGCTACAGAAAGGTCAAGGAAGATGAGAAATGAGGAAAAGTTTACATGTAATGACATGTGGCCATTAAAAGATATTGGTAACTTTAGAAAGATAAATTTCAGTTGAATGATGAGGTTAGATTGCAGAGTCTAGATTGTGGAGAGAGTAGAAGAGTGAGAGGAAAGGAAGTAAAGGCACACTTAGAATAGATGAAAGCACTAAGAAGCTTAGTCATAAAGGAGAAGAGAAATGTAGGATGAGAGTGAGAATGGTAGAAACAAGTAAGGGGTTTTTAAGGATGGAGAAGATAAGGATGTACTTGTAGGTGGCATGGAAGGAGCCGGCAGATAGGGAGAGTTTAAAGACAGAGAAAGTATCAATGGCAGTAGGAACAATCTAATGGAGAAGGGAAGAGATGGGATCAGGCATTCATGCAGAAAGGTATGCCTGGTAAGGAGGAGGGTAACCTTTTCATTAAAATAGACTGAAGGAGGAGATAGTAGGGAAAGATGTCCAAATGGGATGGAATGAGAAGAGAAGAGTACATGGTCTCATTTTTTTTGTGTTCAGTATGAGTTGTGGCCCTGACCTGAGAGGGTAGAGGAAGGAGGTACCATGGAAACTTTCAGGAAAACATTAAAGTAACCAGTCCATTTCCTTTCCCTATTCCTATTTCACAGTGGATGTCATCTTTACCATCACTCAACTGTCTGAAGGTTATAGATATCCCAAGATCATATTGTGTTTTCTGTTTGTGAACTATAAAATTTATTATTGCAAGGTACCCCACTGAACGCTTTCCTCTAATAAGGTGTCTCCAAAACACAATTCAAAATCAAGCAAGATCCTCAAAAGATATATTAACAGAGGTAACTTTGTCCAGTGACCCTCTGATTATTCATCTCAAGTGAGTCCGATAACAAGGAGACACATTCACCAAAATTACCAGCCCCTGTCATGGAGCAGATTTAACCTAGGGTCTAAGCTGAAAGAATGCAGTTTACTAACAGCATTGTATGGCTTGCATCAAACTCCAGAACACTGCAGCCTCTCCTAATATAATTATAATTATTCTGTAATTATTTAGAGTTTGGCCTGACCATTCACACAGGAAAACACAATTGGATGTAGAATCACCACTCTGCATTTAATCACATACAGGTAAATGGACAGTCAATGGAGCTTATCCATGAGGACACATACCTAGGACAGATATCACCAATGTGTAATGAGTTGGGTCCAGAGCTGAACAGAAGTGAGTAGTGGACTGGATTCTCTTTAGATAATTGTGTTTCTTTTAAGGACCTCAAGCTTCTCCCTAAGATAGTGACCTACCTTTGAACCCATTATCTGTCTAAAGTTATAGGGTGACAATTCATAAAACACTAAAGAATAAAATCTCAAGATAGCCCAGAGGGCAATGGAATAGCACATGGTAGGTGGGAGAAGGTCTCACCATCTCATTAATGAAGAATGATGGAGGACGTCATGAGAGGGAGGTGCAAAAAAGATGAGAAGTGATAACCAGGTAAAATGAAGGACTGGCCATGCATCAAAAGGGAGAAACAATCACTGCCTAGCTTATGGACTCCATTGGTATCCATGCAGTAGGCAAATAAATGAAGAAGAGTCTAAGCACAGTGGATGGACGCCTTTGAGGAATCTATGGGAAGAGAAGACCATGGGACAGATTTGAGACTTGGAGAATCTGAAGAAGTGTTTCAAATCTAAGGTAGGCAGCCTGGTGATGAAAAAATGGATATAGATAGATTTCAAAGGAAGAAATGACATGACATGGAGACTGAATGGAGATGAATCTGAGATGGAAAAAAGACGGCTGAAAGATACCTTTGATTTGGGGTGTCTGAAAATACACTGATGGCAGGAGGGAAGTTAGTTTGGCCAAGATAAATGAGGAGTTAGGTTTGGGACTTGTTGAGCCGACGAGATAATTGTGAAATCACATGCTGAGTTAACATTGATGAAATTATGCCAGTTTCTGATGTTGAGACACTTGGCAAGACCAAGGCTTCAGAGCTAAATGCTTTCTTTTCTGGATCTTCTGGGAGCTGTCTTCATAGATCTGTCAGAGCAGACATCAAGCTGCATTTTCACTAAGGCTGCTTTTCAGAAATGCCTGAGGGCATTGCGCTTGGAGCATTGTTATTCCCAAGGCTCTGGGGTTCATGGTCTTGGGTTATCTCCATAAGGATCTAAGTGGAAATGGTGGTCAGGGTGGTGGTCTGATTTACCTGACACATTGTGTCCTGTCTCTCCAACAAGTGGTACTTATTTCCTCAGCTAGCCTGGCTTGGTCACCCAAGGTGCAACAATTGGTGGGGATGGCTGTCCCCTTTTCAGAAGGAGCTGTCCCTGGAGAATGGCTTTGAGGGTTTGGCTAAAAGCAGGACTGTTGGTCTAGGAGATGCTGTCACTCCTAAGGCTCCTGTGCTTACACTATTATGATTTAGCACAATTATAAACCCTCCGTCTAGCTTTTAAAGCCCTTGACAACGCGAAACCTTCCTCTCTTTCTAATCTTCCTAATTTTTCTTCTCTTTGACATATCTTTTCATCTTGTGACATTGGTTTCTTTGCTGTTCCCCCTCCCCTGCCCCAAAGACTCCATCTCCCATTTCTGTGCCTTTTCACTGGTTGTCTTTCATGCCTGGAATACTTTCTCCTTATCTGCTTCTGGTTTCCTTCAAGACTCAACTCAAACCCCACCTTTTCCAGGAGACCTTTCCCATTCAGCATCTAAATGACAGCTTTAAGAACAAGGATAAAATACTAAAACACAACACTATTTGACATATACTCAGACATCTAGGAACCTGAAGACATTTTAGATTATACACATTCATTTTTTCACATGTTTTAGGCCAAGATTTTAATTCTGCAGAGATAAGTTGAATCATTGTACAGTCCAACTAAGCACAAGGTAGGAAATTAAGTCTTCAAAGAAGCCAGGGGGAGTACGAAGAGCCCAGGCTCCAAAGCCAGAGGGCCTGGCTCACAGTCTTGGCGTTCCTTCCAAACACCTTGGGCAAGTCAGCTCCCCTCTAGAAGCCTTGTTTTCTCATGTCTGAGGAGGGGGGGTTAGATGCCCCCACAGAGGGCATTCAGCCTCCAGTTTTTTGGGGAATCTTTCCAGGTCTAAGTTTCTGATTTGGAGAGTTTGAAAATGGAACTCGAAGATGGCCTTAGTCCAAGTGTGAATAGCTTAGGCTGGAAATCTCGTCCTAGATACCTCAGTGGAACACTGTGGTGGTTGCCAAACAGTTACCCAGTGTTGCTGCTTTGCCCTGACATGGTGCTAACATGATGGGCCGAGGATGGAGAAAATTTCAAAGTGGGCAAAAATCTCCTTTGCTGTTTAAAATATGTTTAACTCAATCTAAACTATCTTGATAGCTGTATGCCTTCTTCTCATGATTGTTGGAGGCGATAGAAGTCTTATCCAAACTATTTATCCTAATCAGCAGTTGGAGGAGAGGAATGTTAAATAAATGGCCTTATTTTGAGTCTCTCTCTGGATGTTTACCAGGCTGTTGACAAAACCCAGAGAATGTTTAATGACTTGGTGGGGAAGCAGGAATCATTCTTTAGTGTTTCATAAAGGGCTCGTGTGCTCAACAAGAATCCCTACCTCTTTCTTTCTTAAGGAAATATAAAAGGCAAATAATGATAGACCGTTTCATGGTCCCTAAATCCTTTTGGGGACTTTGACTTGTTCTTATTGAATCATAAACATGCTGTATGGGGGAGAAAGAGAGAGACAGAGAGAGAAACAGAGACAGAGAGACAGAGAGAGAAGCAGAAGGAAAAGAAGAAGAAGAAGGAGAAGGAGAAGAAGGAGGAGAATAAGAAGAGGAAAGAAGAAGAAGAAGAAGAAGAAGAAGAAGAAGAAGAAGAAGAAGAA
>NW_027185872.1:2375983-2378917 GCF_028583685.1 Petaurus breviceps papuanus
AGAAGAAGAAGAAGAAGAAGAAGAAGAAGAAGAAGAAGAAGAAGAAGGGATGAGAAGAGAAGAGAAGAGAAAGCATGATCTTTGGTATCTTGACATGGAAGTTAATTCAAGTGTTTCAGAGAAGTGAAAAAGACCTGTGATGTCATTTACACTGGCTTGGTCAATTACTACGAACCAAGAAAGTCTGTGCCTTCAGGAGACAGTTCCAAAAATCTTTGGGGTTGTGTGGAGCAAGATAAATTCAAAAGTTTTTTCCTTTTCCAAAGCAGTTGCTAACCATAAATGAAGGCATATCACTGCTAAGTTCATCAAAGATATGATTCAAATTATCTATTGAAAATTATTGTTAATGTTGACTAGGGTAATAATGCTTGTAGTTGTTCGGTTGGTTTTTAGTTGTATCCAACTCTTTTGACCCAATGTGGGGTATTGTTGCCAAAGACAGTGTAGTGGTTTGCCATTTCCTTCTCTGGTTAATTTTATAGATGAGGAACTGAGGTAAATGGAGTGAAGTGACTTGCCCAGGGTTACATCACTAGGAAGTGTTTGAGGCCAGATTCGAATTCATGAAAATGAATCTTCCTGACCCTAGACCTAGCCTCTAACCACTGTACCACCTAGATGCATGGCAATAACAATGTTTTAACTTAAACATCTTAATTATAGAAAATATAGCCTCAAGGACCTATTACCAACAAAGACATATCTTGTAGCATTTGGGAATACAGAATTGACACTAAATATGGATCATCAGATTAATATGCCCTGGGAAACAATGATATTTGCTAACATGACTTATTTACCATGTGCAGAAACTGGTGAATTCAGGGCTGAATAGACTCATTTTGAGACTATTCCTGCACCTGCACTGATGGAAAAAAACCCAGATATGATGTGTGTGTCATTGCTGAGCTGCCAGCTACAGGAGGTCTGGAAAGATTAGGAACAAAGAGTTAGCATCATTCTTCAGCAAGGAGAAGTGAGTGCAAAGGACCCTGGACTTGGCAGATCATGACCAGTGACCCCAGTCCCAGATCCCTCAACTTATTTTAATTCTTTGGGCAGGTCATTCCCTCTATTACTGTAGGAAGAGTATTGACTCTGGGGTCAGAGGATCTGAATTCAAATCTCACTACCATAATGCCTACAGAGGCTAGAAGCATAGGTAGGAGAAGTCCAGGTAGGAAAGGGCTCTTTCTGACTGTCTTCAATCTTAATTATTAGCTCCCTATTATATGTGGTCTTCTCCCCCTAGAATGAAAACTCATTGAGGGCAGGGATAATTTTTTTCAATCTTTTTTGCTTGCATTTGTAATCACAGTGCTGGCATGCAGTATTTAATAAATACTCTATCTATCTAGGAATCCTTGGGAATTCATTGAATAGTGAAGGGAGTCACATTTTCCAGAGACAAAGAGAACTGAATTATTTCCTCAAAGCTTTGACATAATTAATATTGTTGTCTTTGTCATCGTCATCATCATCATTAATAGCATTTATGGAGTACATTGCAAATGTCATTCCATTCTGTTCTTGCAATAACCCCGTGGAAGTGGGTGTTATTGCCATCCTTTTTTTTATAGATAAAAAAAACCAGAAAGATAAAGACTAAATGGCTTGCTCAGGGTGTGTATGTGTGTGTGTTCATGTATGTTCACGTGTATGTATGAGAGACAGACAGAAAGACGATTAGATAGATGCGAATGACGCTGAGGGACACACACAGAAAATGAATTTGCACGTCACCAGCAAATTCTGAATGTTCCTCATTTTGGGGTGTATGTAGGGGGATATGGAAGACTTCAGGAGGGTAAAGAAGGTTTGTAATAAATTATGTTGGGAGTGAAACAGAAGGCCAATTAGGGAGGTGGGGGCCCAGTTGCATTTTTGTAACAAGAATTTTGAAAGTATCCAACCATCTTGGTGGGAAGACTTCCTCTTGCTTCATTATCTAGCTAGTAAGCAAGATATGAGGAGGTATATTGTAAAATTTATCCAGGGTTGAGATTTGACAAGTAATGAACAGCACTGGGGCAAGTGTTGATGGAGTCAAGAGACATAAGGTTGTTATTTTTTATCTCATTTAGTATTTTATTTTCCCCAATTACAAGCAAAAACAATTGTAATATTTTTTCAGACTTTGAGTTTTAAATTTTCTCCCTCCCTCCCCTCTCCCCTTGAGAAGCCAAACAATTTGAAATAGATTATACATATGTAGTCATGTAAAACCCATTTCCATGTAAGTCATTCTGTGAAAGAAAATACTGGCAAAAAGAAGAAAAAGAAAGAAAATAAAGATAAAGTATCTTTGATCTGCATTCAGGCTCTACAATTTATTTCTCTGAAGATGAACAGCATCTTTCATCATAAGTCCTACAGAATTTTCTTGGACCATTTTACTACTGAGAATAGCTAAGTTATTCATAGTACATCAGAATACTAATATCCCTGATACTGTGTACAATAGTCTCCTGGTTCTGTTCAGTTTGCTTTGTATCAGTTCACCTAAGTCTTTTCATGCTTCTCTGAGAGCATCTTGCTCATCATTTCTTAAAGTAAAATAGTATTCCATCACAATCACATATAATAATTTACTAAACCATTCGCCAATTGATGTGCATCCCCTCAATTTTGAATCCTTTGCCACCACTGAAAAGCTGATATAAATATTTTTTTTCCAAATGCTTTATTAACTTCTGGTTTACATCATTCATTTCCACCAGATTTTGAGTTACAAATTTTCTCCCCATTTTCCCCCTACCTAGAACCCCAAAATAGCAGTCCCACAGGATATCCCCTCCTCCAATCTGCTCTCTCCCATATCTTCTCCCATACCCCCTTCGACTTTTCCAGTATGGTATGGTGGATCTCTCTGCCCCAGTGCCTATATATCTTATTTTCCAATTGCATGTAAAATAGTATTAATAATAGTAT
>NW_027185872.1:2383917-2396417 GCF_028583685.1 Petaurus breviceps papuanus
AGATTCATTCCCTTCCTCCCTTGTTACCCACCCTTACTGGGAAGATAAGCAATTCAGTATAGGTTGTACATATGTAGCTATGCAAAACTTTACCATAGTAGATGTATTGTAAAAGACTGACTATATATTTCCCTCCCATCACACCTCCCACTTGTTCTGTTCTCTACTTTGATCCTGTCCCTTTTCAAAAGTGGGTGCTTCCAACTTCCATCGCCCCCCGCCTGCCCTCCCTTCAATTATCATCCCTCTCATCCCCTTCCTCCCTACTCTCCTGTAGGGTGAGATACCCTATTTAATGTCATTTTGTATTTAATGACATTTATTTATGTCATTGTTATGTCAAATATGACAAATATTCAATGTCATTATGTATGTGTATGTCATTTCCTCCCTGAGCCAGATTCAATGAAAATAAGGTTGACTCTTTCCGTTTTGCCTTCCTGTTCTTACTCTCCATTGTAACCATTTTCCCTTGCCTCTTCTATATGAGATAGTTTACCCCATTCTGTCTCTCCCCATCTCCTCTCATTATATTCCTCTCTCACCTCTTAATTTCACCTTTTAGGTATCATCCCTTCCTATTCAATTGGTCCTGTGCCCTCTATCTATGTATACCTGTAAACATATATACATACATTCGCATATATAATCATATGTCCATATGCCCTCCTATATAGACATATATATATATATATTCCTATTGCTTTCAAAGATTTTCATACTGAGAAAAGTTTCATTACAATGATCATTTTTCCATGCAGGAACATAAATAGCTCAACTTCAATAAGTTCCTTATGATTTCTTTTCCCTGTTTACCTTCTCATGCTTCTCTTGCTTCTTGTATCTGAATGTTAAAATTTCTATTCAACTCTGTTTTTTTTTTCATCAAGAATACATGAAAGTCCTCTATTCCACTGAATGACCATATTTTCCCCTGAAACATGATACTCAGTTTTGCTGGGTAGATGATTCTTGGTTTTAATCCCAACTCCTTTGCCCTCCAGAATATCATATTCCAAGCCCTTCCATCCTTCAGTGCAGAAGCTGCCAGATCCTGTGTTATCCTAATTGTGTTTCCACAATATTCAAATTGTTTCTTCCTAGCTGCTTGTAATATTCTCTCCTTGATCTGGGAATTTCAGAGCCTGGCCAAAATATTCCTAGGAGATTTCTTTTTGGGATCTTTTTCAGGAGGTAATCGGTGGATTCTTTCAACCTCTATTTTGCCTTCTAGTTCTAAAACATCAGGGCAGTTTTCCTTGAGAATTTCTTGGAGGATGATTTCTAGGTTCTTTCTTTGATCATGGCTTTCAGGTAGTCCAATAATTTTTAAATTATCTTTCCTGGATCTATTTTCCAGGTCAGTGGTTTTTCCAATGAGATATTTCACATTGCCTTTTATTTTTTTCATTTGTTTAGATCTGTTTAATAATATCTTTATTTCTCATAAAGTCATTAGCTTCCATTTGCTCCAGTCTAATCCTGAAAGAATGATTCTCAGTTAGCTTTTGAGATTCTTTTTCCATCTGGCAAATTCAGCTTTTTAAGGCATTCTTCTCCTCATTGCCTTTTTGAGCCTTTTTTGCCATTTGAGTTAGTCTATTTTTTAAGGTGTTAATTTCCTCAGTCAGGCTGTTGATTCTCATTTCATAATTTTCTTGCCTCATTCTCATTTCTCTTCCCAATTTTTCTTCCACTTCTCTTATTGGCTTCTTAAGGTCCTTTATCACCTGTAACCAGCTTATATTTTTCTTTGAAGCTTTTGGTGCAGGAGTTCTGATTTCACTGTCTTCCTCCTATCCTTTTTGTCCCCAAAATAGGAGTGTAAAGTTGGTTTGCTCTGTTTATTTTGCTTCCTTTGCTGGCTCATATTGTCCCTCAGTCACTTGACCCCTGGGCTTTTTGCCACAGTAGAACTCTGCCAATAGACATGGGAGCTTCATCCCAAATGATGGGGTTTTCTCAGCTGCCAAAGGTATTAGTTGGGTGCCCTCTCTGGCAAGCTGGTCACAAACCCCAGGGCCTCCACCCTAGACAGCAATCCAGACCCAAGCAGGTTAAAGCAAGAGCAATTACCCCTCAGACTGGTCGCTTGGTTCCCCTACACTCTGCAGGCCAGGAGCTAATGCTGCCACATGGGGGAAGCTGCAAATCCACGGCACCTCAGTGGCTTCTTACCTGGGGGCAAAGGCCTACTGCACTCCCAACTACTGGATCCCAAAGTTCACACTGCACTGATATCGCACTTTGTCCTCAGCATCTATGTGTTGTTAGTTCTGGAAACCACCACATCTGCTGGTGATCTGAAGTCCCTCAGACTGGTGGTTGGTCAGGCCTGCCCTAGGCCTAAAACCTCTGGCTTGTGTAGGGCTGGGCTCAGCTCCCAAAGTGCTGTGCTGGCCGATTCCTGCTGGCCTGCCAGGCTGTCCTCAGCAGGAGGTTAGCTTCTCTGTATCATTTTGTGGGTTCTGTAGCTCCAAAGGTTGTTCAGAGTCACCTTTTACATAAATTGGGGAAGGTGGAAGCCAGAGTCCCGTGGAAGTCCCGTTTTAACCCTGCCATCTTGACGCCGCCCCAAGCTATAAATATTTTTGTACACATAGGATCATTTTCTTTTTGTTAATTATGTCTTTGGGATCCAGACATAGTAGTGGTATTGCTTGGTCAAAGTGTATACATGGTTTTGTAGTTCTTAGAGCATAGTTCCAAACTATTCTCCACAATGGTTGAATCAGTATACAACTTTACCAATAGTACATTAGTGTTTTAATTATCCCACATCCCTGCAACATTTGTCATTTTCCTTTAATGTCATATTAGCCAATATGACAAGTGGGAGGTACTAGCTCAGGGTTGTTTTAAATTGCATTTCTCTCTTCAACAGTGATTTAGGGCATTTTTATATGACTATAGATAACTTTGATTACTTTGAAAACTGACTTTTCATATTCTTTGACCACTTCTCAATTGAGGAATGGTTTTTATTTCTATCAATTTGACTCCATTTTCTACATTTGAGAAGTGAAGTCTTTATCAGAGAAACTTGCTATAATTTTTTTTCACAGTAACGATCACCAACTGTGTGAACTCTCTCTCTCTCTCTCTCTCTCTCTCTCTCTCTCTCTCTCTCTCTCTCTCTCTCTCCCTTCCTCTCTTTCTTCCTCCTTCCTTCCCTCCCCCCATTCACACACACACACAACCCTTGCCTCCCTCCTCAAAAGTGATTTGGTTCTTACTTTTACCTCCTCCAAACTTCCCTCCTTTCTATCAGCTCCCCACTCTCTTATCCCCTTCACTTTCTACTATCTTGTTTGGTATTATAGATTTCTAAATCCCATTGATTGTGTATATTATTCCTTTCTGGAACCAATTCTGATGAGAGTAAAATTCAGGTTCTTGCCTCCCTACTTTCCTCATTTCCCCCTCCAATGCAAAATCTTTTTCATGCCTCCTTTATGTGAGATAATTTATCTCTTTCTGCCTGTCCCTTTCCCTTTCTCTCAGTGTATTCTTCTTTCTTATCCCTTAATTATCTTTTTAGGTAATCATACCATCACATTCAACTCCTCCCTCTGCTTTCTGTCCATACATACTCCTAATAACAAGAAAGTTTTGGGGAGTTGTAAATATAATTTTCTCATGTAGAAATATCAACAGCTTAACCTTATCAAATCTCTTATGATTTCTCTTTCCTGCTTATCTCTTAATGCTTCTTTTGCATCTTGTATTTGAAAACTACATCATTTATTCAACTCTGGTCTTTTCATCAGTGATGCTTGAAAGTCCTCTTTTTCATTGAATTTCCATTTTTCTTCCTGAGGCATTGTATGCAGTTTTGGTGGGTGATTCTGGGTTCTAATCCTAGCTCTTTTTCCCCTCTGAAATATCATATTCCAAGCTCTCTGATCTTTTAAGGTAGAAGCTGCTAAATCTTGTGCTATCCTTACTGCGGTTCCATGATATTTCAAATGTTTCATTCTGGCTGTGTGCAGTATTCATTCCTTGATCTGTGATGCCTGGAATTTGGCTATAATATTACTGGGAATTTTCATCTTGTAATTTCTTTCAGGAGGGGAGAGGTAGATGCTTTCAATTTCTACTTTACCTTCTTATCCTAGAATATCAGGGTAGTTTTCCTTGATAATTTCTTTTTTTTTTTTTGCTTTTTTTGGGGGGGCAATTGGTGTTGAATAACTTGACCAAGGTTACATGGCATGTGTGTGTGTGTGTGTGTGTGTGTGTGTGTGTGTGTGTGTTAAGTGTCTGAGGCCGGAACTGAACTCTAGTCCTCCTGACTCTGGGGCCAGCACTTTACTCACTGCATCACCTAGCCACCCCTCCTTGAGAATTTCTTGAAAGACAATGTCTAGGTTCTTTTTTTCATCATGACTTTCAGATAGTCCAATAATTCTTAAATGATCTCTCCTGGATCTATTTTCCAAGTCAGTAGTATTTCCAATGAGACATTTCACATTGTTTTCTTTTTTTTATTCTTTTGATTTCATTTGATTGTTTCTTTCTTATAAAGTTATTATTTTCTACTTGCCAAGTTCTAACTTTTAAGGAATAATTTTCTTCAGTGAACTTTTGTACCTCCTTTTCCAATTGAATTTCCAATTCAATTCTGCTTTTTAAGGAGTTCTTCTCTTCAGTAAATTTCCATGTGTTTTTTTTATTCCATCTGACCAATTCTACTTGTCAAGGCATTCTTCTCTTTATAAATTTTGTGTTTCTCTTTTAATACTTGGACTACTGTGTTTATTAAGGTGTTATTTTTTTCAGTATTTTTGTGCCTCTATTACTAACTTGGTGACACTTTATTCATGATTTTCTGGTATCCCTCTGATTTAGTTTCCTAAAATTTCTCCTACATCTCTTACTTGATTTTAAAAATCCTCAAAAGCTTTTCCATGGTCTGAGAGCAATTCATATTTTTATTCAAAGCATTGGATGCAGGAATTTTGGCTTTGTTGTCTTCTTCTGAGTGGTTTTGATCTTCCTTGTCATCATAGTAATTTTCTATGGTCAGAATTTTTTTTCTCTTGTTTACGCCTTTTCTTTTTTTCCTTATTAGTATTTTCTCCCCCCCCCCCCGCCAATTACATGTAAAGATAGTTTTCAGTATTTACTTTTGTAAGGTTTTGAGTTCCAATTTTTTTTTCCTCCTCTCACTTCCCTCCCCCCTCCTTAGGACTGCAAGCATTTTGATTTAGGTTATACCGTTTCCTCATTTTCCAGTCTATTTTCTGACTTTTAACTCTATGCCAAAGTGGGGCTCTGCTTCTCAGATAGAAAGGGTGCTATACTAAACTATAGGGGTTTTTTTTGTGTAGCTGTTGTCAGAGGTAATTCTGAGGACCTGTGAGTTTTTTATTCTTCCAAGGTGTTATGCTCTAAAGAGAGGGTATATTTACCACTCTCCTGTACTGTGTACTGGTTTGTGAGTGATCAGAAGCACTCTTTTCCACACTGGAACTGTGACCAAAGTCCCTGCTCCCCTGAGGTCATAAGTTCTGCTAAGCTAGTGCTCCTCCTTCAACTGGGACTTATACCAAGGACTGAGATCCAGATCTCAGTAGAAGCATTGCAAAATGTCCTTTGCCTGGTGACAGCAAAGGGACCCCTGGAAATCTCCTCCTGGCCCATTTTCCAATCCCCTTTCCATCTTTGGACTGAGAAGTCTGTAACGCACCACTGCTACAACTGATTCTGTCACCCTGAGACCTGATCCTGGTTTGGTGGGGGTGGGGTGGGGTTGGATCTGTGTTGATCCTCTCTCACCCTGGTGAAACAGATCTTTCCTGCTGACCTGCTAAGTTGTCTTGGGCTAGAACATTTTTCACTCCATCTTTTTGTGGGTTCTGCCCCTCTAGAATTTGTTTAGAATCATAATTTAAAGGTTGGAGATGTTTTAGGGACAGCTCAGGCAAGAGTCCCCACTTTTACTCTGCCATCTTGCCTCTGCCTCCCTGGCAGATAGAGTTGTAATGGCTAACTCTTGGGTTAGATTGGAAAGAGAGGAAAGTAATTTCCAAGCAGAGGTAATAGACTGAGAAAGAATGGAAGGCTGGAGGCGTTGGGGTCCTAATTAAGGCCAGGAATACTGAAGTAGAAGAAAATTTTGTTAGAAGGAAACAAGCAACTTTGAAAATAAATAGATGAATTCTAAATAAGCCAACAAAGTGAAATATATCACATTATATTCCCTCTTGTATAGTCCAGTGCTGTTCTTCATAAATGTTATTCATTATTCTGCTTTCTTGTATGCCCACATATGAAATAAATTCTCTCTTAATAAATAAATTCTACTTACCTTTGTCTCTTAGAGTCTCTAGTTTCCCCCAACAGTTCAGCACAATCACCTGCTGTTACATGAAGTCTCTCCTGATTCTTCACCGGCTAGTACTCTTACATTAACTTGGATTTATTTTGTTTATGCTTATATGAATACATGTTATCTCCACATGTAGAATGTAAGTTTCCTGAGGGTAAGAAGTCACCATATCCCCAGCACCTAGCATAGTGCTTGCCACATAATAGGTTTTGAAACTAGAGAAGAGACTAAATTATGATACTTCAAAAGACAAAGTAAATTATAATGAAATCTCTGGAAAAAATAACATAAAATATCAGTCTGAGCCTAATCACCCATGGAAAAAAATGCACTTTGTAGTTGATTGTGTCTTAGGGACTTAGCTTAGGAGAGGCATTTCCTTTCCCACACATGCTTTTGGGATTCATGGTTCCGAGTAATGTGAATGTGTTTCACCCCAAAAGAGGAGGTACACGTACCCCATGATGTCCAGCATTTAAGACAAATGGGAAGTATATATAGGGCAGAGCCAAGATGGAAGTATAAAGGCAGGGAATCTCTCGAGGTTTTGCCAATTCCCTCCCAAACAACTTTACGATAAGAGCTCAGAACAAACTCTAGGGCAGCAGCACCGACAAAAGCACAAGGCCAAACAATTCCAGGGCCCAAGACAACATCGACGGTCTCACTGGGTGAGAGTGGGGTGCAGCCCAGTCCTGTCTGTGCCTGCACAGGCCAGCAGCTGGCCTTAGGGCAGTTCTCATCTCACCATTCCACTGGGCGAACGTTCACATGCTTGGGGCAGACATCCTTCTAACTCACCGACAGCTTAGAGGTCTCTCATTTATCCTCAATCTGAGTTGGACCATCTGTCAAGATAGTTCACTGGACTATGACTGCTGCACATGCTATGGGTTCTTGGAGCCATAGGTGAGAGTTGGGCAGATCAGGTGGACACCAAAGGTGTATGAGCAGGTCTGAAGAGGGCTCAGTAGGTGCCATTTCTCCTGAACAATTCAGGGACAAAGAACAAAAAACAAACAAAACTATTGAAGAAAATGACACCTTAAAAAACAGAATAGGTCAAATGGTAAAGAAGTCTCCTTAGGGCAAAGAGGATTTCTTAAAAATCAGAACTAGTCAAATTGTGTGTGTGTGGGGGGGTGGTATACAAAAGTTCACTGAAGAGAAAATCTCCTTAAAAAGTAGAATTAGCTAATGCTCATTGAAGACAATAATTCCTTAAAAATTAGAATTGGAGAGTCTGAATGCAGACTGAAGCATACTATTTACTGTCTCTCTTTGTTTTGTTTTGTTTTTCTTTCTTATAGTTCCTCCCATTCATTCTAATTCTTCTTTACAACATGACTAATGTGAAAATATGTTTACTAAGAATGTATATATAGAGCCTGTATCAGATTGCATGCTGTCTTGGTGAGGGGAAAGGGAAGGGAAGCAGAGAATTTTAAAACTCAAAAGCTCATGGAAGTGAATGTTGACAACTAAAAATTAATTAATTAAAAATTAGAAAGGGGGCTGCCAGGTGGTGCAGTAGATAGGAAACTGGCCCTTGGATCAGGAGAATGTGAATTCAAATTTGGCCTCTGACATTTACTAGCTGTGTGACCCTACATAAGTCACTTAACCCTGATTGTCTCAAAAAAAAAAAAAGAAAACAAAACAAAAGAGAAAATTAGAATGTGAAAGTAAAAGTTATTGATTCCAATAGATATGAAGAAACAATAAAACAAAATCAAAAGCATAAGAAAAAACAGAAGGACATGTGAAATATTTCACAGGAAAAGCAGGTGATCTGAAAAATAGATTGAGTAGAGATAATTTAAAAATTGCTGAACTGTCTGAAGGCCATGATAAAAAAAAAAAAGAACCCAGACATTATCTTTAAAGAACTCATGGAAACAAATAGATGGCAACGACGACAAAATTTCCCTGATATTGTAGAACCAGAGGGTAAAAGAGAAATTGAAAGAATCCATCAATGACCTCCTGAAAGAGATCCTCAAATGAAAACTGCCAAGAATATTCTAGCCAAATTCCGGAGCTCCCAGATCAAGGAGAAAATATTGCAAACAGTGAGAAAGGAACAATTCAAATATCATGGAACCACAGTCAGGATCACACAAGATCCCTAGCAGCTTCCATGCTAAGGGAGTCAAGGGCTTAGAATGATACTCCACAGGGCAAAGGAGCTAGAATTAAAACCAAGAAACAAATTACACAGCAAAACTGAATATAAGTTGAGCTTTCTTTTGATTTCTCAGTGCAAAGCTAAGAAGTGTGTTATTTTTTTTTCCTTCTCTTTTTAATAAACAAAACAGCCATGGCGTTCCAAGATACCTCTGATTGAGTCAAGGGTCTTTTGGCATACCTGCAACTTGGGTGGAAGACACAACTCCTCATTAGCTACTAAAATTCAACCTGTTCTAGCTAAGCTGGCCAGGGTGTCCCAGAGACTCAAGCCATCAGTCACCAGGGGTTGAGGTGAAGACCAAAGTGTGCTGTCTGGCTTCAGTGGCAAGTGCCTGGTTCCCCAGGATGGACCTGTCTGCTCCAAGGAGATGTTCCAGATAAGACCATTTTCCTATAGAACTTCTCATTCCACAGCCTGGAGAAGGTGAGTTTATAATCCTGTCACACAGAGCAGATTGCACACAGAATGGAATATTTGAATTTATCATCCCAGGGTTCTTGATATCAAATTGGGAAAGAGATAACCTATGGAGTTTTCTGCAGTGATAATTAATAAGAGGTGAATAGTCGTCTTTGTCACCTAAAGGGAAACAATTAAAGAGTCACTGGTCTAATATCTGACCTTTGTAGCATTAGAGCTGAAAGGAATCCTACAAGTGTATGGCTAGGTTCCATCATTCTGTGAGGGGGGAGTCATGTGTTTTATGTTTTACATGATATTCTTGGTCAATTCTAAGTTGGACTAGAGGGTCACCAAGGTCCCTTTCTTTTCAAAATTCATTTAATATCTCTAAATTATGTGTAAAAAATTAACATTCATTTTTGAAAAAAACATTAGTTCCCAATTCTCTCAATTCTTCCCAACCCTCCCCTACCTTTTGAGAAGGCAAGCAATATATGGATTATATGTGTGAAGGCATGCAAAATGTTTTCATATTAGCCATGTTGCAAAAGAAAGCACACAACACACACATGTGCAACAAAAATTAGAGAAAATTAAAATTGTCAATCTGTACTCTGCATTTATCAATTCTCTCTCTGGAGGTAGATAGAATTTTTTTCAGCTTGAGTGCTCTGGAATTATCTTGGTTCATTGTCTTGATGAGAGTGGTCATGTTTCTCACAGTTGATCATCATTACATTTCTGTTACTGTGCATAATGATCTCCCAGGTCTGCTGACTTTATTTTGCATCAGTTCATGTAAATCTACCCAGATTTTTCTGAATCTATCCAACCTCATCATTTCTTATAGCAGAATAGTATTCCATCACATTCATATACCACATCTTGGTCAGTCATTCCCCAATTGATGGGTGTCTCCTCTATGTATAATTCTTTGCCAACACAAAAAAAAGCTGCTATTAATAGTTTTGCACATACAGGCCTTTCCCCTCTTTAAAAACCTTATTTGGGGTACAAACCTAGAAGTGGTATTGCTGGATTAAAGGGTATACCCAGTTTTGTAGCAATTTGAGCAGAATACCAAATTTTCTCCAGAATGGTTGGATAAGTTTATAACTCCACCAAAAGTGCATTAGTGTTCCAATCCCCAGCATTCTAATTGTTCCACATCTCCAGCATTTGTCGTTTTCCTTTTCTCTTATCTCAGCCAACCTGATGGGTGTCTGATGGTGCCTCAGAGTTGTTTTATTGTGAATTTCTCTCATCATTGGTGATTTAAAGCATGTTATACATATAGCTTCTGATAGCTTCTTTTTTTTAGGAACTTACTTGGTTTATTGATCTGTGACATAGAAAGCACATTTCAAAGTTTGGGGGTTTTAGTGGATCAGTCAGTCAATCAATAATTAAGTTTTTAATATATTCCAGGAACTGTGCTAAACTCTGGGGATACACAGACATGGAAAAGCAATGAAGGACCCTCAAGGACCTTACATTCTAATGATACAGACAACATGGAAATCATTATTTACAAGACGTATGCTGGGGGCATGGAAGGTAATCTGAGAGGGCAAGGTACAAAAGGCTGAGCTGGGTCATGGGGCTGAGAAAAATTTTTTGTAGAAGGCGTGATTTCAGTTGAGTCTTGAAGGAAGTTGGGGAAACTTAGAAGCAGAACATTCCAAGTATCTGGGGAGTGAAAACTTCTCAGGCAGTTTTGATTGTTAACTTGTCTCTTCCCCCTGAGTTGCTGCTGTCAATCAGCAGCAAGCCCTTTTAGCAGCCTTTCTACCTCCAACCTTGCTGGTGACCCCTAGCTTCTTTCTTTTTCTGAAAACTTCCTGTTGCATATCTTTTAACATGAAGTATAAAAAGTCCAAGAGATGTAATTTCTGTATAATTAGTCATTTTATTAGTCATGCTAGCAGATAAATAATAAAAGGAGTCAGCAGCACCTTCAAATGCCAAAGATTCATCATGGAACCTACTCAACATTTATATGCCCTTGGAAGAGTGGGTGTTCCTGAGGGCAGAAATCAACTCTGATTAGTTAACAAGTTATGAGAAAAATGTATTATGGAGATGTGGGTTTATTCTAATGAGAGTCTGGGGGATTGGGACTCTGATCTCTCAGCCTTGGTCAAAGAGGTGTATCTCTTCCCAGATTACCCTAGTCTCTGGTAATCTAATCAAAAGGGGGAATCCACTTCCACTAAGACTCGTTTGACTAAAACACCATGATCTGGAATCCACCAATTCACCCAAACTAAAATTTCTTCACCTTTTGATCAGATCTGGGTTTTCCCAGTGTGGCACATCTGCCCAAGATTTCATCTCTTTATCATCCCTTTCCTTCAAAGACTGACTGAACAGGATACAGGGAATGAGGAAATAGAAGTGGGGAAAGCCTTAGTCCTAACTCAATAATTGGTTTTTAATTTAAGAGAAAAATAATCATTTCTCTTAAACTGATAGAGGTTCTGTAACTTACCCAGGGTCACACAGCCAGTGGGGATCCGAGGCAGGATCTAAACTCAGATTTCCCTTCTTCCGAGTCTATCCACTATAGGCCTCAGTGTCTCCAAAGAGAATGTAGGCCATAACCAGAGACAGAGGACTGCCAATACTCTGATGTCATAGTTGTAGTAATTTCTCCCTGCTCACCCTTGGAGGCAATGAGATAAAGCAAACAACAGGTGCCAATCTGCAAATGAATGGGTGCTCTGGGCCATCCTTCCCTTCTTGATCATCTCTCTGCACTCAGTCCCTCCCCCACCCCCACATGACTTCAAGCCATAGGAGGCTAATAGCTCCTCTACCTTTCTGGTCCTCCTTTCCCTGTTTTGCTTCCTTCCCCTAGATGTTCATGTTCTTTGGGACTTTGTCCTCAATCATCCTCTCTGTTCACTCTCCTCCTCTCTCCTTTGTCTCTCATCCCTCCCCATGGCTCCAGGCCTCTTTGGAAGATGCAAAGGTAAGCTTTCACTCCAGTTGTGTGTATCATCTATACCATGATATGAAAGGCCCATCCTAATTCAGATGTCTTTTTACCATTAGAGATTTATTCCTTTGGATTAATAAGTCAGGGTTACCACTGTGTGGATGATTATCACATTGTACATCATCTATACCATGATGTGAAAGGCCCATCCTAATTCAGATGTCTTTTTACCATTAGAGATCCATTCCTTTGGATTAATAAGTCAGGGTTACCACTGTCTGGATGATTATCACATTTATATGTTTAAGCCCTGATCTCAACATTGTTGTTTCCAACCACCTCTAGGATAGTTCTGCTTGAATATTGTCCTATCACCTCAAGGTTAACCTGTCTAAGCAGAACTCAGTAACTCTACATTCCCCATACTGCACTCCCCCATGCTGATCCTGCACCCCATCCTAAATGTTTTATATCTAAAACCATTCTCTACTTCACCTCATCTTGAAAACTCCAGACCTTATCGTTCAACTAATTTCCCTAATGTCACTGCCACGTTGATGTCACCTTGCCCCCTTACCTCTCTCTGTCCAGGATGACGATATGAGCTACAGAGTGGGTCTCAATTCCAGTCT
>NW_027185872.1:2401901-2406901 GCF_028583685.1 Petaurus breviceps papuanus
CCCTTCCCTTCCCTTCCCTTCCCTTCCCTTCCCTTCCCTTCCCTTCCTTTCCCTGCCCTGTCCTGCCCTTCCCATAAAGTGGGCCTTACCTAGACAGTGTTGTTTTTGTCTTTGATCCCGTTGGCTCCTTAACACATTGCCTAGCACATAGTATGGCAGCTCCAAATGTTGGTTGCATTGCAATGAATTGAAGTCCTAGGTTTAATTTGTTGTTTATTACCTGTGTGACCTTTGTCAAGCCATATCTCCCCTTGAGCTTTTTCTCCCCCCCATTTTTGCTTTGGATCACAGTGTGAATACCTCTTTCTAAGAGTCTGATCCATAACATAGTAGTCTTCAAAAGGCCCTTGGGGTACTGACAAGTTAAGTGATCTGTCTATGAGTGAGATCTGTCACAGTCAGACCTTTTGTCTACCACCCAGTTGAGCCTCCTTGGGCTTTCTAGCCTCCTTGGGCTTTGTTAGCTAAGAATTTGGAGGTGGGTGAAATTACTAGTCTGGTAGAAATCTTTAAGGTTTCAAAGTCCTTTCCCATTAGTTCTAAGTGTGAAGAAAGAGCCCTTCCCTCCCCCAACTTGAGTTTCTGCTAAGGTGTGACCTGAGGAGTGAGCCCTTAACTTCAGGCCATTAATCAAGAAGGAGGGAAGAAAACCATTTCCGTCTGCTGCAGAGCAGGAAGAGTAGACTCCTTTTCAGCGGTTATCAGTATTGCAAAGGGCACCAAACTTTGGAAATAGAAAGTCTTCCTGTACCTTCCTCCAGCCAAAGGACTATCGCATGGGACCAATCTGACCTCCTCAGACCCCTGGGCACTCCTTTCTTCACCTGGGCTCAGTAAACTATTTTTCTAACTGTATTTCAATGTAATAAGTTTATTAAATCTTTAATATTTTATTTTCTGCATTTAAAAACAGGCTTCTGAAATTACTGATCATAGGCTTTACCCACTATCCAAGGTGCCCATGACACAAAAAGGGTTAGGAATCTCCTGCACTAGAGGGTGAAAAAAATACAGCACAAGAGGTGCCTTGGCAAGGTTAGGCAACTGGGCCCCCATTTGAAGTGTGCTCTGTGAAGGGGGAGGGGAGCTCTGCCACCCCACCCCCAGTCAACTTTGATATTTCCTGTGCCTTCATTACCTCCCTTGGCTGGGCAATTATCACCCAGTGAAATTGGTTGTATCAAAGTTTCACTCTGTACCTATTAAATCCTGGGCTTTAATAAGCTTAGGGAAAGATGGCAAGGCAATTAGAGTCTCTGTGTGTAGGTAGGGCAGGGCTGCTATGTTCTGGGCCAAGCACAGAGGGGGGCTCTGCTTGAATCAACACTGATCCCAGAAAGCAATGTCAGACCCAGGGAGCCTTTCTAGGAACCATGGTGGTACCACTGATATTAAAAGGAGATGGAGATGATTTCTATAACTTTGAAGCTATGAATTATGGGCATGTGTGGTTAGGTTGTAGGATCATTTCCTCAAAGCAGGGCATGATCTAGCCATCTAGTTCAAGTGACCCATTCTCCAGATTAAGATAGTGCTGCCCAGGGCAAGGAAGTCATGTGTTCAAGATGACCTAGCGTTGACTTTCATCAGGTTTATTTTTTCCCAATCCAGAGTGCTGCATTCTCAATCCAATGTGGCCATTCTGACCATATCAGTGATTAATTACAAATTAATCAGAGTAGTAAAGGCAATATAATTTCTGTATTATCCCTGAAAGTTTCTGTCATGTGGATTCTTAAGACATTTAATAAACTACACCCCCCCATCTTTCATTTGAGGATTGACTCTTAAAAATCAGCTATTTCATACCTTCTTTGAGAGCTAATTATTATTTTTGTTCTTTGTGAAGGGTGTTAACTCTCAGATTCGAATTTAAGATATAGCTCTCTTCTCTTTTTCAATTAAAGCGGTTTATTTTGATAGTAAGCACTTAAAACAGTGCCTGGCCCATAGTAGACTTTATGTCTATTTTATAAATATTTATTGATGGATATAATCCACTTGAATATAGTTCTAACCATTTTAAAGTATAAAGACCCCTTTGGTTAAAAATATTCTTTTTCATTTATAGATTACCTATATTTCCCAACACAGTCTTCCTCAATGAAGAATTAAAAAGAGAAAGAAAAAAGTAGTTTGAATAAAATTAACCAATGTTTCAGCCAAGTCTGGCAGTAGATGCCTTCTTTCACACCCGCTGCTCCTGCCTTGGCAAAGAAGGGAAGGATGTCCATTTACTCATGCTTGCATGATGTCAGGCTTGGTCATTTTAAACATAGAACATGCAATCCCACTGTTTTCTTTCTGTTCCTGTTGTTGGTGTCATCATGTATATCATTTTCCTGATTCTACTTGCTTCACTTTACTTTTGTTCACACGTATTATGAACATGTGGTCCTTTGTACACTTTATATTTCACATTTCTTACAGCAATCAGTCAAGTGTGTCTATGTGCCTCACACCATGCATCTATGCACCACACCATGTTTAGCTGGAGCCCAATCAATGGACATCGCCTTTGTTTCCAGCTCTTTACTACTAGGAAAAGTGCAATTAGGACAATTGTTGTGTACAGGGCCTTTCTTTGCAGTTCTGGCCTCTTTCGAGTATGCATAGTGGGAGTACAGTCTCTGGGCCAAAGGCTATAGATATTTTCTTGATGCAATTAAGATCATTGCAAATGGTTTTGCAGAATGGTTGGGGCCATTCCCAGCTCTACCAAAGTCTATTAACGAGCCTCTCTGTCCATAGCCCTCACAGCACTGACCAGTCCTGTCTTTTGTCATTTTTTTTTGCCAATTGGCTGAGCTGAAACCTCAGGGTTGCTTTGGTTTGCATTCTCTTGCTGTTAGTGACTTGCAGCATTCTTTCCTATGGCTATTAATAGTCTGTAGTTCTTCTTTTGAGAACAATTTGTTCATATTCTTTGACCACTTATCCATTGGGAAATGGCTCTGAGATCTATTTTCTACCTTCAAGACAGAGACAATGGAAACTAGAGAAAGTGTGAAAGGTCAGAAGGATGGAAACTTGACTCATTGACTCTCAGGAGACTTGGGGAAGGAAAATGCCTTTCAAGAATGGTGGGAATCATTTGACTATCTCAAGGCATTTTCACCTGCACCCCATTGACTCCATTTTCTTTACTTCCAAAGTATTTCCTAAGATTGTAGAGATAGGTGTTACAATTCTGAGATGAACTGCAAGACAACGAAGGAGGAGTGCTCTGGCTGAGAAGTCCTAGAGGAAGAGGCTTGGTTTCACTACATGATTGGGAATCACCTTTGTGTAGTCATTTGTCTACTGTTCAACAATAATGATGGGTTTCTTATTATTATTATCAATTCGGAGGAATGTTTGTTTCTAAAGAAGTAAGTTCATAAACTCATAAATATAGGTCTGGAAATAACCTTAGGGAGCATGGAGTCTAAATCTACCATTTTTGTAATTGTGGAAACTTGAGAATAGACAAATAACCTGCCCTCCCCATAATCTCACAGATAGGCAGTAAGGATCAGATCCAGAATTCAGACTCTGGTCCTTGGACTCCTAACCAATACATTCTCTACCTCTCCAGGCTGTCCATTTTTGCCAAAGGATTCACATTGAGCTGTGATTTCTCACTGCTTCTAGAAGATAGCTCACCAGTATTATGCAAGTAGGATGGGACAAAACCAGACCAGAGTTGACAGCAGAATTCTATCCAATTCCATGGGCATTTATTGAGCACCTATTGTGTACCCTAGGCCCTGAGGATGCCAAGACAGAGGAAACCAAGAACCTGGAAAACACTTCCATTCTATTAAAAGAGAAGACCTGTGCTGGACAGACTGCAAAGTCATAGAGATGGGACATGGAAAAGACAGACTAGAATCTGCCAGTAAAGGGTTTATGTGTCAAACAGGAATTTGTTTTATTCCTAGAGGTAATAGGGAAATATCTTAGGGACGAGTGGAGGGAAAATTAGAAAGAGTGAGGACTTGAGGCATGAAAACCAATCAATCAACAATTAAAGAAATTATTGGGGATAAGGAATAAGGACTCAAGTAGGAGGCTAGAAGCAGATTGTGAATGATGTGATTGACTCCTCTAAAGAGCTGAGTAGGTAAATCATGAAAGCTTATTTATCTCTCATCACCACTGACCACATTTTAGGCAGCCTGCAGGAGAGGGGCTCAAGGAGATTAAAGAAGGTCTGATTTCCCACTTTTTCAAAAAAGGGAAGATGATGCTTCCTAGAGACCACAAAATAGATATCAACACCCAATACTGAAATTCTAGAAAAGATTTTACAGTTGGCTGCTTGTGAGCCCTTAGAAGAGAATGCGGTATTTTAAAATCTTGTCATCATGCACTTATAAAAAATAAATCTTAACAAACTATTTCCTTGTTTAAAATGGTCACTGTTGGGCCTCTGATGTGACTCATTGGGATTTTCCTTCATCATAGGTGTTCAAAGGCTATGCTGGTAGAAGCAGTTAGATGGCACAATGGATAGAGTACTGTAATAGTAATGGAATTTAAAGATCCCCCTGTATTGGCTTGGTTTTTGGGTGGAGTGTTGAAACCCAGAGCTTGAGAATTCCACTTGTGGGATGGACTTGTTGACAGGAAAAGAGGGCTGAACTGGGAGGAGCTGGTGCCATGGATTTAGAGAAGGCCCAAGCAGAGAGAGAGGCAGAAGAACTTTTGGGAGCAGCATCGTGGAGGCAAAGAGAGAGAGGATTGCTGGGGGCCAGTTGGAGCTGCCCAGGAATTTTGAGAGCTGCCACCCAGAGCTGCCAAGGACTGAGGAGACATGGCTGTGATGCTGGTATTTTGTCTGTCTGTTTTGATGTCATTTTGCAAGATTCATCTGCTGGCTAAGGACAGTGCTGTTGTTGCAGAGGTTCTGGAATCTTGCTGTTGGTTCAGAAGCCCTAAAGCAGGATTTTCTTGTTGTATGTTTACAGAAATCCTGGAAGAGGGTCTTGCTGATGTTTTCAGGGGTCCTGAAACTG
>NW_027185872.1:2408384-2430935 GCF_028583685.1 Petaurus breviceps papuanus
GAGAGAGAGAGAGAGAGAGAGAGAGAGAGAGAAGAGAGAGAGAGATGTAATTATCATTAGGTTGGCAAGCAGTAAAATCATCTAACTCTGGTCCTCTGGATTGAACTCTAGGTTTGTAGGTGTGGTGTCTTGACTGTGGTCCCTTCACAGAGTTGTTTTTTTCAGGCCAGTGGGAGGTTTTGGCACTCCAGAGAGAGCCTTAGAGGCCATGTTCATAATAGGGAGTGGTTGGCCTCTGAAGAGAGCTTTTATCTCAGGTCTGGAGTTGACTAGAGTCTGTCACTTAGGGAGAATAGGAGGAAATGGACACTGAGAAGGGCCAGGCCATGTTTAAGAAAACGGAGAATTTGCCGAAGAGCAAGGCAAAATTCCAGGTGGTTTGGTGAAGAAGTGACTTATGACACCCAGGAGAGGTTATTATTATCTAAGGGAAAGAGTTGAAAACAGTCACTGACTGGACTGAAGAGGGTCATGTTAGGAGAGATGGAATAATGTTCAAGGCTTTTGGCCAGGCCCAGTCTTATTTTGTGATGTGCAGTGTCCACATTGTCCTCTAATCACCACCTCCTTCCTTCCAAGCACTCCAACTAGCAGACTCAAGGAAGTACCCAAGAGGAAACAGCCAAGGAAGATTTTCATGAAGTCAGCTCAAAATTTGTCATTTTATTAAGTATAGACCACTGTGGGCCTGCATAGACACACTCTCTGTGTGCTCTAGAACCTTACTCCTCCTAAATTTGAGATGCTTTTGAAGATACATTTACAAAGAATGGCCTGTTGTTTTCTGCTGAAGGATATGTTGCTGTCTTTCAATCATGTCTGACTCTTTGTGACCCTATGGACCATAGCACACCAATACTATACATGGGATTTTCTTGGCACAGATACGGGAGTGGTCTGCCATGTCCTTCTCCAGTGGATAAAGGCAAACAAATGTTAAGTGACTTGCACAGGGTCACGCAGCTAGTAAGTGTCTGAGGCTGGATTTGAACTCAGGTCTTCATAACTCCGGGCCTAGCACTCTATCCACTGAGCCACCTAGCTGCCTCTGAAAGGAAAGGTCTAATGTTAATTCCTTCACGTACTGGACTGATGAAGTGGGATATTGAGGTAGTTATGAATCATAAAGCTGTGCTCAGGGAAACTCCAAGAATCCTGTCCCTTCCTTGGGGCAACCTCAAGAGCCATTCTGCAATCAGCATCTCTTCTAATAACAGGGAATGATCTCAGATGTAGAGGGTGTCCCTACTACCCTCTGCCCACTTCACCCAGGCTGTCTGCTTCCACAAGGCTCCCCCTTCTCCCTCTGTCTCTAAGCTAGAATTATTCATTTTTTTCATTCAAGGCCACCTCCTTCTTGAGGCCTTTCCTGAACCCCTGGAGGTGCCTGTGCTCTCTCCCCCCGTCCTATTGTCCTGTATTAACTAAACAGCTGACTTCTTGCTGATTCCCCCACCCCTACTGGGAGATCAAACCTCCTTGAGAGCAACAACTGCTTTGGGGTTTTGTCTTAATAGTCTACTTGGTGACGTAATAATAATTCATAATAATGATGATGAACAGGTATTTATAGAAAATGTCCATGTTAATAAAGTACTTTGTGTATGTGTGTATATATACATATATAAACATGCGTTATAAGTAATTGAAGCTTAAAACAGCACTAAAGCTTTTAGAATGCCATATATGTGTGTATAGATATATGTGTATATATGTTACAAATATACATATATGCAGACATTATAAGCTACTAAAGCTTAAAACAGCTCTAAGATTTTTGGATTACCATATGTGTATATACATGTGTATACTTATATCTATGCCTACATGTATGTGCATATACTTATATAAATACATAAATTAAAATCTTTTAAAGCTTAAACTGCACTTGCAATACCACGTATGTGCATGTGCGTATATGTATATGTGTGTGTGTTATGCACATCTGTACACACTGTATAAGCTATGAAAGCTTAAAATGGCACTAATGTGTTTGGAATACCACATGTATGTACGTACACACATATGTGCTCATGATCACACAGCAGGAAGTGTCAGAAGTGGGCCTTTTCACTTTGGCTTTTGAGCATCTCAGAGTTGTGAGGACGTGCTCTCAGAGATCAGTGGTATGAACATGAGTCAGTCAATCATCATTTACTAAGTGCCTGGTATGTGCCTGTTTTGATAGGTAGTCACAAAAACTTTTCTAGCTTCAAACTCCACTAAGACTTTTGGAAAATTCTCTGCCTGTAACACATCTCCTGAGCAAAGAAGAGTTATTGCAATCATTGTTTTACAATTGACAGTTCACTGTCTTTTAAAATGACCTGAAACTGTGGTTATCAAAGGGCAGAAAAAGAAATTAGCAGCCAGGCTTGTGCAGAATTGGAAACAATCTGTCTTCCTTCTTTTCAGGAAGACCAGACCAGGAGTCTGACAATGGCTAATTCATAATTCAGGAGATCAGCGGGGCTGCCTGCTGTCCTTTTTTCCTAATTGCTTTCCTTCTGGTGTGTGTATCTCCACTTGGTGACACACCAGTTGGTGTCTTGAAGTTTTCCAAATAGCTCTGCTTTTGGCCCAAGAGCTTGCCTATTTCCGAGCGTGCCTCCTGGAATCTGCTTTCTGAGATTAGCGGTGCCCTCTCCCCTGATTTGGACAAAGGTAATTGGAAAGGCACATGTACCAGCTTCCAGTTCATATGAGCTCACTTATTTGAAATCCCCTGAGCTCCTCCAATTAGAAAACAACTTTTGGAGTTAATATCCTTCAATTGTTACAAACCTGCGTCACCAAGAGCGCGCCGTGAAACAAATGCACAGATTTCTGGCCGTTGGCATCTGATTGTGAGGGGATGTGATTGTTCCACATTTAGAATGGAAAGGGTTAGGAACTCAACTTCCCAATGTACTTAATGAATGAAAGGAAAATTGGAGCCGAGAGCCAGAGTCAGTGACCTACCCCCATGAAAAATGTCCACAGGTTAACAAGGGCAGCTGTTCCCTGCCCCAATTCCCACTGGAGGTGAATGACAAAAGAGTCCAATAAACTTCAGGCTGGGTATTATTTATTAGCCTGTTTTCTTCCTAGAAAAAAATACTTTGCTCCAGATCCTGGACGATGCCCCAATGGCAACATGAAAGTTCATCTTTGTCCCATTTGGCTGAGAGGAAACTCATGTTTAACGAGGGTGTCGTTCCTGACTACTTTGATTTGCTATACATTAATAGGCAGTTGTGGCGGGTTCGATTTGTACATTAGCAGATTTAGGCTACAATCCCCTAAAAATCTAGGAAAATACATAGTTAGCCTCGCGTGCCACCTCCAACATCAAACTTTTCAATTAAATCAAACAATCATTTATTATCTACCTACTACATGATGGGCATAGTGCTAGCCCCTGCAGAGAGAAAGACAAAAACGAGACTAAGAGTCAGATCCCAGGGACCTTCTGAGCTCTTAGGGGAATACACCATATGCTCAAATCAGTAAATATAGAACAGGCAGACAGACAGACAAGAATACAGAAGGGACGAGTGATGATGATGGCAATATGTTTACTAGCTCTTACATATCATGATTTCAGGTTTGTGAAATGCTTTAAATATATAAAGTACATGTGTAGTAATTTGGTGGTCAGGGAGGGCTAACTCCTAGGAGTGTCTGGAAAGGTATCTTGTGGAAGAAAGATGATACCTCAGCTGAGCACTGAAAGGAAGGAAGGGTAGTGGTGAAAGTCTTCCAAGCATGGAGGACAGTCTGGATAAGGACAACATGACGGCAGATGGCATATGACAGTTGGTAGATGGATTTAGCTTGAATACAGAATGTGTAAAGGGAAGCAGGGCATAAATGGCCTGGAGAAAGGTTTGTTCACCCTGTCCCAAATCCCCAAATTACTTAATATATGTTTTATATTTAGTTATCTGTATATCTATTGTTTTCTCCTGATAGAGTGAAAGCTCTCTGAGGACAAGGACTGTTTTGAAGATAGGGAGGCACTGTGGCACAATGTATAGAGTAATGGACTTGAAATCCAAAGACTTGGGTTTGAATCTTTTCCCAAATACTTACTGTGCAGCCCTGGACAAGTCATAGACTCTCCTATCCTCAGTTTCCTTATTGTAAATTACAGATAAAAATAAAACTGTCTCAAGGTTTTGTTATAAGAATTAAATGAAATTATACATGTCAAGCATTTTGCAGACTTCCAGATGCTGTATAAATGCTAGTTGTAATAATGGAGGTCATTTGTGTATCCCTGACACCAACACAGGGCCTGGTACATAAAGTTGCTTAATAAATACTAGAAGATGGATTAATAAGTTTTAATGAATTATTCATGCAGTGACATGGCAAACTAAAGCCTTGAATGAATGTAGACACCGAGAAAATGGCTGTTGATTTCTTAAGGTAAGAATGCATTCAAACCAATTTTCCTTAATATTCAATTCTCCTTAATTGAAGGGAGTTTTGGGTACCAAAGTTGGAGCCAACAAGTAGCTGCCAATTTCCTTATCTTTGACACCTGACTTATCTTTAACATCCTTCCAACTCCTCTTAGGAAAACAATACAGAGGAAGAAAACATTACTACTCCATCCCCCATACACATACACATATTCTCTCTCTCTCTCTCTCTCTCTCTCTCTGTCTCTGTCTGTCTCTGTCTGTCTGTCTCTCTGTCTCTCTCTCTCCCTCTCCCCCTCCCCCTCCCCCTCTCCCTCTCCCTTCCCCTCCCTCTCCCTTTCTGTCTGTCTGAAAAATTAGGGTATTGGGCTAGGTATCTCTATCCAACTCTAAATCTATGACCCCATGACAAGGGACATAATTCTGGCCCCTTTCCATTTCCTATGCTGTAATACAATCATGTGAATATATGTTGGGAAGAATAACGATTTTTTGTGGTTCTACTCATTGTGATTCAGTTCTCTTTCCTGAAGATCAGAACATGAAGCTGGTGGTGTTGTTTTTCAGCCCTGACAGTATATTGTGTCTATGAGGCATCCCCAGCTGGCCTGATACTTTTTATTGTGCTAATGTGGTGGCAGCTCGTGTACTTTATGAGCATGCACAGCAAATTCCATTGCACCATGTTTACCAATATTGATTTGTTGACTGATTTTCCAGATTTCATTATATTTCTTTACTATAAAAATATACATTTAATCAAAAATTACTTCATAGATGTATTAACTTATTAAATTATTTTGCCACTTAAGAATAGATTTTGATGAAAATGGGAATACTAAATTCCAAAGGTTTGTTATTATTATTTTTAGACCTTTTTGTATAGGAAAAGCATAATTTCCTGGTTCAAGGACTCAATGTGCAGAGAATCAGTTAGCCATCAGAGAAAGCCTTGGCACTGGTCCAGTTTCCAAAATTCAAGACACCTCCTTCCCCCTAGTGGCAGTTCCCAGAATTACAGGGATCACTGCCAAGAACAATCCCAGGACCTCTAACTTGATTTCCATGGTGAACCTCAATAGATTAGGTGAAAACAGCCAGTGCAGTGTCAACATCAGATAGTGGAAAGAAAATCTGCAGAAAGGTGTGACTTTACTAGCACAGAATACATGTGGATCCCCATTCCCGCAAATCAATTAGATTGACATTGATGAAGTATCTACTATACCTGCTACCTTGTGTAAGAAGCTGGAGATACAAAATCACAAAGGAAAGTCTCTGCCCTCAAAGAGCTTAGTTTCCATCGGAAAGGCTGCCATGCCTTATTCTGATTATTTTAATTCCCAGGAGGAAGGTACCAGGATGGTATTCATTTAATTAAGCATATCCTTGATAATCTTCCTTTCCTTCCCAATGCTGCTGAGTCTCCATTCCACCTTTCTGTACAATGTGAGTATTTGGAAAGAATTTTTTCAAAGTACAGAAAAGTGGAATCATAAAACAATTCCTCCTTTCTTTTCTTCCTTTCCCTAAATATGGAGTCTTATCTGCTGTTTCCTGATTTTAAACACTGTTGAATCATGATATCCCAAATTCTCTGTTGGCTCATCCCAACCATAGCTGAAAATGGATATGCCTCTTTATTTGATCTTCCTATTTTCTTATTGCAACTTAAAAAAAAACAACCCCTTCTTATTGTATTGGCTCAGTGGGTAGAGCACTGGGACTGGAGTCAGTGAGACCTGATTTCAAATCTGACCTCGAATGCTTGCTAGCTATGTGATGCTAGGTAAGTCACCTAATCTCTGTTTGCCTGATTCCACTGGAGAAGGGAGTAGAAAACCCCTACAGTATCTGTCATAGTATACTTTGGACACTATGATCCATGGAGTCATGAAGAGTCACACATGACTCAATGACTGAACAAGAAGAAAAATTGTTTTTAATATGTGGTGCCATCCTCAGTTCATTCCAACTTTGACCTTGACAACCGTCTTCGTCAAGGCCCTTAAGAAAGCAGAGCATTTGTTGGCATTTATCTTTAATGATTTCTTCTCATTTCTACTTTTTAAACCTCCTTTTTAAAAAACTGAAATTTCTCAGAGTTCTCCGTGCATAAGGGCATTTAAGATAACTTCCCTCTTCCCCTAAATTTTAGAATCATATGGGATTGAGTTGCCTAAATTTTGTTCTTGAGGGATTTCTGCCCCCATTAAACTGACTGCTCATAAATATTGCTTTGTTGAAGTTAGCTATCATTCCCCTTAACTACTTGAAATTCATTCTCCCTGCTTCTAGGATGTGTGTTAGATAATTTCTAGCTTTCCTCTCCTTAAATATCACAAAATCTAATATGGCATCACCCCATTCTCCTGATCTTGCCATTTCCTTGTTTTAAGTCCAAATTAACAGTTCTCTCTCAGCATATTTTTTCACATGTTGAAGAATACAGGGATCAATTAAGTTGAGTTTATCAGTTATAATCATAGCAAAGAAATTGTTGCAATCTCCATCACTAGAACCTTGTACCTATATGCTAGACGTTTCATCAAATTCCTCTGAGCCAAGTGATCCTCTTTCCATTTATGTTTATGTTTCTCCAACCATGGTGTTTCACATTCTCTGCTCCTTTTCATTGGTGGCTGCCAAATCTTATATGATCTTGATTGTGGCTTCTGTGTACTTGAATTCTCGCAATAACTTTTTTTTTTTTCCTGTCACCTAGAAGATTTGGCTTTTAACTGGGAGTTTTCATTATGGGTTTTCTTTCAAGAGGTGCCTGGTGCATTCTTTCTATTCCCACTTTACTCTTTGGTTCTAGGAGATATTGGCAGTGTCCTCTTATGATTTCTTGAAATATGATGTCTAGGTTTTTTATCATAGATTTCAGGTAGTCCAGTCATTTTTTTTTAAGCAATCGGGGTTAAGTAACTTGCTCAAGGTTACACGGCCAGTTATTTCTGGGTGTGGTGCTGAGTGTCTGAGCCCAGATTTGATCCAGGTCATCCCGACACTGGAGCCGGTGCTCTTACTCGCTGAGCCACCTGACCACCCCGAGTCATTATCTTCTATTTTCTCCATTCCAATTTTTAAAGAGTTTGTTCTAGACCAGGAATGGGTTCCTACAACCTCAAGGCAACATAAGGTCTTATAGGTGCTTTGATGCCGTTTTTTTTTTTTTTGACTGAATCCACTTTTGCTTTTATTAAGGGAACTTGTCCTAAGTTTAGATTCAGTCAAAGGGCCACACTTGAGGAACTAGATGGTCACCCTAGAGATTCCCCACTCTTGTTCTACAGTTAGCTTTTGAACCTCCTGTGCCGAATAGTCGATCCCCTTCCTAATTCTTGTGCCAAGCTATTGATTGTCTTTCCAATTCTGTCTTCTATAACTCTCATTTCAGTTGTCCTTAGCAATCTAATTTCACTGAAAAGGAAATCATTTTAAACCTTTATATTAAAAAAAAAAAACACTTTTATCCTGATAGGTGATCAAAGCCAAGATGGTGAAGTAAGGCAGGAACTTGCCTGAACTCTTCTCAGTTCACCTCCAAACAACTATAAAATAAATTCAAAACAAATCCTGAAGTGGCAGAACCCAAAATAGGATAAGATGAAAAAAAAAATTCCAGGCTAAGACAACATAGAGGGTCAACAGAAAAGGCCTGTCTCATTCAGGTAAAAGGGGAATGCTTTTCATATGGCATCCAGGCAAACTAGGAGCAAGACATGTCCCAGTAAGCCAGCAGTGAATTACTGAACTACACTTCAGGGCAGCCTCAAGGCCCTGCAACCCTGGTTCCAGCAAGTCAGCATCAACATCCCATGACCATAGCATGAGAATCTTGGGACAGAGCTCCCTCCACCCCAGGTGTAGATCCCAGCTTTAACATAAAATTAAAAGTTATGAAACAGGTTGGGAAAAATGAGCAAAAGGGAACGTGACCATACAAAGTTATTATGGTGACAGGGAAGATCAAAATACAAACTCAGAAGATGACAACAATGTCAAAATGGCTATATGTGAAGCCTCAAAGAAAAATGTTAATTGGTCTCAGGCCCAAGAAGGATTCCTGGAAGAGCTCAAAAGGAATTTTTAAAAGTTAAATAAAAGAGGCAGAAGAAAAATTGGGAAAATAAATGAAAGAATTGTAAGAAAAGTAAGATAGTTGTGGGGGAAAAGAAGAGTCAACATTTTTGGAAAAAGAAGCACAAAAAAAAACATGTGAAAGGGTATACAAATATTAACAAAAAAAACCTACTTCATAAGTACAAAAGGAGACTGAAGAAAATAATTCCATAAAAATAAGAATTAAGCAAATGGAAGCTAATGACTACATGAGACATCAAGACACAAAACAGAATCAAAGAATAAAGGAAAGAAAATATCTCTTTGGAAAAACAACTGATCTGGAAAATAGATAGAGAAATAATTTAAGAATTGCTGGATTACCTGAAATCTATGATTTTTTATAACACTGTAGATGTTCTATTTCTTTTTTTTTTAAAGCAATTGGGGTTAAGTAACTTGCTCAAGGTTACACAGCCAGTTATTTTGTGTGGGTGTTGAGTATCTGAGGCTAGAACTGATCCCAGGTCTCCTGACTCTGGGGCCGGCGCTCTTACTCACTGCACCACCTGGCCGTCCCTTAGACATTCTATTTCAAGAATTTTTTTCTTAAAATTTTGTTTTAGACTCAAACACCAGAACATAAGTACACAATAAAGAAAACATATAAATTTAAATATTAGAACTTAAATACAAAGTTGGAAAGAAAAAAAGCATGTCATATACATAGCAAAACATATGAGAAGATTCAAAATATGTAACAATAAATTTTTATTTCAAGAAATTCTATATGATAAATAACATTAATGTTGAGAATTGTCCATCTTTTCTTTGCTTCCTTGTGAGTTTTCTTTCGTTCTCTGCTGTGTACTTTTTTACTTTGTTCTTTTTTCCCTCTTCCCAAACCTCCCCCCAGAAAGACACAGTAAAGTTTAACTATATTTCTTTATGGCTATACATATATACATACCCTCCCTGACCTCTGAAGGCTACAATAAAGTTTAGATACATTTCTGTATAGATATATGCATACACATATACATATATATGCATGTATACATATGTATATGTGTATGTATTATGCATATATATGTATATGTAGACATATACTTTCCAATACCTATTCTACTCCTAAACTTTGTTTTTATATATATGAATATCTCTTGTTTCCTATCCCTCCTGCCTCCTCTACTTTACATCTACGCACTACTTTTCCCTCCTATGGCTTGTCTACCCCTCTCCAAGGATCCCTCCCCTATCCTACCATTCCCATAAATCTAAAGAGCCTTCTATACCCCTATTTACCTATTCCCTCATCATTTCCCCTAAAGATTCATCCCTTTTCCTTTCCCCCTCCCTGTCCCTCTAATACTTTATTTCTTCTGAATTATAAGACTTTTATATTCTTTTAAATCTATATGTATTGTTCTATCTTAAGCCCCTTCCCAAAGAAGGTAGGTAACCGGAACTACTAATCCTCCTCCCCCATCTAATTCCTCTGTGGGGATTTTTCCTCTGGCCCCTCATTTGCATAAAATAACTACTCTTTTAAGCTGTTCCTAAATGGTTTTACTTTTTAAATTCATATATTCAGGTTTCTCCCCAATCTTTCTTATGAGCTACCAAATTATTGATAAGAACCTTAGATATACATTTTGCATACATAAAAAAGAAACAGTTTGTCCTTATGGATCCCTTATAATCAGCCTTTCTTATGTGCCTTATATTTCTCTTGGTTCTTGTATGTAGAATCTTTTATTGAGTGCAGGATATTTTAAAGCAAAGTCTTGAAAGCCGGAGAGTTTATCAAATGTCCATTTGTTTTTCATTCAGGATAATACTTAATTTTGAAGGGTATGATATTTTTGTCCAGAGCCCCAGTTCTTTTCCTCTTTGATATGTTTCCTTTCAAGATCTGTGGTCCTTTAATGTCTCTGCTACTAGGTCTTGTTTAATTCTAATTGTGGCACCATAATATTTAAATTGTTTCAATGTTTGTGCTTTTAATATTTTTTTCCTTGAGCTGGGAGTTTGGGAATTTGACTATGATATTCTTAGGAGTTTTCCTCATAGGATCTCTTTTAAGTGGTGATCAATGGATTTTTTTTTCTATTTCTGCTTTCCCCACTTGTTCTAATGCTTCAGGACAATTAAAATATTTCTTGTATTATTATATCAAGATTTTTCTTTTGATCCTAATTTTCAGTTAGTCCAATCATTTTTATATTTTCTATTCTTGCTTTATTCTCCATATCTATTGTTTTTCTTATAAGATGTTTCCCTTTCTCTTTTGGTTTTCTTTACTCACATTTTGCTTAATCATTTCTTGATCTTTTATAATTTCACTTTGTCCATTTCTAATTTTCAAGGTATCATTTTCTTCCTTAAAATTCTGGATCTCCTTTTCCAATTTGTTGACTCTCCTTTCATGCCCTCCTTGTTTTTTCTTGGATTATTCTTACTTTCTTTTTTCTTTTTTCTTTTTTTTAGTTTTTTTCCTCCATCTCTTTCATTTGATTTTTAAAGTATTTTTTTAAGATTTGCTATCAATTATTTTTGGGCAGGTGTCCATTTAACATTATTCTTAGGGAGTTTCTTTACTTCAGTATCCTCCTCTGAAGATGAACCCGAGTTATCTCTATTCCCATAATAGCTTTCTCTGGTGTAATTCTTTTTCCTTTCCCTGTGCATTTTTTTTTTTGTAGTGACAGCTTAATTATTTGTAGTCACCTCTAGCCCTGGGATATGGGAAATGGTGCCTCTTGCCCCAGATCTTCAGTTCTTCCCTTTAGCCTGCAACCAAAACCAAACCTCCAGCCTCCTGCATGTGCCCCCAACCAGGGGCTTCCTTCCCCACTGCTCCTGCACTCTCCAAGTGTGTACTGGGTCCTTCTCACTTTTGCTGCTCTTTGCAGCACAGCTGCATCTGGTGTTCCTTGTCAGCAGAGGTTTCCTCTATCTTCCCTAGCTCAGACACCCAACTCCCCTCACTATCCTGGGGATAAAAGTTCCAGTGGCTGGGGCCTAGGCAGCCTCTCAAACAAAGTAACCCCAGGGCTTGTGGCTTGTTGTTCAAGAGGCTTGCTGCTTGCTTTTAGAACTTGGTCTGGAGGTATTTACTCTTCACAGGGATGAAGCCCTTGAACTATGATTTTTCTTTTAATCTTCTCAAATTGTCCCAGAAGGACCCCGGTTATGCCTCTGTCCTTACATGCCTCCACCCATAATTTTTTCACCCTAAGGTGTTATTTTAACACTTTTGTGGGAGAAAATCTTGAGATATTAGAATTTTCTGACCTACTCTGACATCTTCACAGAGTCCTCCCTTTTTTTAACTGCCCTTATATCCTAGAATCCAAAGGTAGAATAGTAAAGGAAAGAATTCACCAATAATCTCCTGAAAGAGATCCCAAAATGAAAACTCCCAGGAATATTAGAGCCAAATGTCAGAGCTCCCAGGACAAAGAGAAAATACTGCAAACAGTCAGGAAGAAACAATTCAAATACTACATGGCCAGAGTTAGGATTACACAAGATTTATCAGCTTCTATATCAAAGGATAAAGGGACTCGGGATATGATATTCCAGAGATCAAAGGAGCTAGGAGTACAACCAAGAATTTCTTACCCAATGAAACTGAGTATAATTATTTTTTTAAAGCAATCAGGATTAAGTAACTTGCTCAAAGTTACACAGCCAGTTATTTCTGGGTGTGGTGCTGAGTATCTGAGCCCGGATTTGATCCAGGTCATCCCAACACTGGAGCCGGTGCTCTTACTTGCTGAGCCACCTGGCCGCCCCTAAGCAATTGGGGTTAAGTAACTTGCTCTAGGTTACACGGCCAGGTGTTTCTGGGTGGGTGCTAAGTGTCTGAGCCCAGGATTCGATCTCTAGGTCTTCTCAACACTGGAGCCAGTGCTCTTACCTGGCCGCCCCGAGTATAATTCTTCAGAGGAAAAAATGGATATTTTAAGAAATAGAAGATTTTCAAACGTTCTAGATGAAAAGGCAAGAGCTGAAGAGATAATTTGACATTCATATGCAAGACTCAAGAAAGACAATTGTGAAAGAGAAAACATAGAAAATTCAATAAACTGTTTGCACCCCTACATAAGAAGACGATACTTTCACTTCCTAAGAAATTTATCATTATTAGTTCAGTTAGAAAAAATTATAGAGGGAGATGGAGCCAAGATGGAAGAATAAAAGCAAGAACTTGTCTGAGCTCCCTCTCCAGACACCTCCAATACCTGTAAAATATTACTATAAAAAAATTTTGGAGCTACAGAACCCACAGAGTGACAGAGAGAAACAAATCTCTCACTGAAGGCAGCCTGGCAGGCTTACAGTAAGGGTGTATCACACTGGGCTGGGAGCCAAGCAGTCCTGAGTGAGAAACACTGTCCTGGACCTGGGGCAGCCCTGACCAACAACACAAAGCAGCCAGAGCAGACTTCAGGAGAGTGAATCACAAGAAACGCTGGCAGTTTCCAGACTTCTGTAGCAGCAAAAACCTCAATATACCCAGGCTGGGTGCCAACACAGGTTCTTAGATCTGCTTGTCTAAAGGAAAGCAACTCAAAATGTGGTAACAATCTTGCTTTAATCACCTGTATGTCATTTACCTAGATCAGGGGAAAAAGATCAGCACCCTGAAATTTAGAGAATAAAAAACAAGTTAGAAGCAGAAGTTACAAGGAGCCAGAGAAACAGATCAATCAGACAGGGCTTCCAGATGTCCAACCATTACATCCATACCTGGTCACTTACCAGAAAGGGAAGCATCAACATCTGGGTTTTCAAAGCTGGGGGGGGGGCTCAATGGCTGTCCAAAGTCTTGTTCGGTCAAATCACAGAACACTTCTCAAAGTGGGCCCCAAAACAAAGCCCCCCATCAGGATTTATATAGTCTTCTCCTGGCTCAGAGAATGTCACAATCCTCTCGACCCACTGCCCAATCACAAAGTATCTCCTGAAAAACAAGCCTCCTGCCACAGGCTCCAGGTGCACTTAAGCATATCAAAGGGCCTAGAGGCAGGGACAATCTTAAATTCACATTCCCATAACAACTTCTCAAGCCATAAATTCCAAAGGTAAAGTAAAAGGTCAGTGGGGAACTCTGTTGGAACTGATAGACAGAAGATTCGGTTCCGGCCCCTGTCCCTGGGATGAGAGGTGGTAGAGGCACAGCAGCTGCAGCTACTGCCACATGGCCACCATCGCAGCTCCTGGTTTGCAGATTATAGGGGGACCAATCAACCATTCAGAGGATAATCACTCTTGCTTTGACCTGCTTGGATCTGGATCGTGGTCTTGGGAGGTGGGCTTGGGGTGAGAAACACTAGTGTGCCAGAGCTTGGGTGTCTGTAGAGAGGGCCCCCTCCTCATAGCTTTGACAACATTTGTGAAAACCCCAGTGATTTGGTAAACAGCTCTCAACACTCTAAAAGCAGAGTTCTATCATGGCAAAGAGCTCAAAAGTCAAGTAATTGACTGGCAAGATGAGCAAGTAGAGGAAGGACAATCAGACCACAGAATCCTTTTTGGGGACAAAAAGGATGAAAACATAGAACTAGAAGAAATCAACATAGTCAAAACTCCTGCATCAAAAGCTTCCAAGAAAAATATGAATTGGTTACAGGTAATGGAGGAGCTCAAGAAGGATTTTAAAAGTAAGAGAAGTGGAGGAAAAATTGGGAAGAGAAATGAGAATGAGGCAAGAAAATCATGAAAAGTGAGTCAACATCTCCCTAAAGGAAAACCAAAAATACACTGAAGAAAATAACACCTTAAAAATTGACTAACTCAAATGGCAAAAGAGGCCCAAAAAAGCCAATGAAGAGAAGAATGTCTCAAAAAGTCAAATTTTCCATATGGAAAAGAAATTTCAAAACTCACTGAAGAGAATAATTCCTTCAAAATTAGATTGGAACAAATGGAAGCCAATGACTTTATAAGAAATCAAGATACTATAAAATAGATTCACACAAATGACAAAATAGAGGGCAATGTGAAATATCTCATTAAAAAACCACTGACCTGGAAAATGAATCCAGGAGAGATAATTTAAAAATTATTTGAGTACCTGAAAGCCATGATCAAAAAAAAAGAGCCTAGCCATGGGTGATAATGATAATAAACTATATTTATGTAGCTTCAAAAGCAGAGCCTAGAAATCATCCTTCAAGAAATTCTCAAGGAAAATTGCCCTGATATTCTAGAACCAGAGGGCAAAATAGAAATTGAGAGAATTCACCAATTACCTCTTAAAAAAGATCCCAAAAAGAAAACTCCTAGGAATATCATAACCAAACTCCAGAGGTCCTAGGTCAAGGAGAAAATATTGCAAGCTCTCAGAAAGAAACAATTTGAGTATTGTAGAAACACAATCAGGATAACACAAGATCTAGCAGCTTCTATAATAAGGATTTGTAGGCCTTGGAATATGATATTCCAGAGGTCAAAGGAGCTAGGATTAAAACCAAGAATCACCTACCCATTAAAACTTAGTATAATGCTACAGGGGAAAACATGATCATTCAATGAAATAAAATATTTTCAAGCATTCTTGATGAAAAAACAAGAGCTAAAGAGAAAATTTGACTTTCAAGTACAAGAAGCAAGAGAAGCATGAGAAGGTAAACAGGAAAAAGAAATCATAAGGAAATTATTAAAGTTGAACTATTTACATTCCTAAATAGAAAAATGATAATTTTAATTCATGAGACTTTTCTCAGTATGAGGATAGTTGAAGGTAATATATACACATACATAAGTACATATATGTGTATGTATAAGAAGGTGTATATGTATATAAATATGTATGTGAGTGTGGGCATATGTATGTTCATACACACATAGACAGAAGGCACAGGATCAGTTGAATATGAAGGGATGATATCTAAAAAATGAAATTAAGAGGTGAGAGAGGAATTAATTAGGAGAAAGAAAAAGGGAGAGATAGATTAGGGTAAAATATCTCATATAAAAGAGGCAAGAGAAAACTGGTACCATGGAGAGGAAGACCAGGAAGGTGAAAGGAAATGGAATAACCTTATTCTCATAGAATTTGACTTTAGAAGGGAATAACATACACACTCAATTGGGTATCTTACCCTACAGGAAAATATGGGGGTATGGGATATAAGAGGGGATGATAGAAGGGAGGGCAGATTGAGGGAGAAGGTAGTTAGAAGAAAACATTTTTGAAAAGGGAAAGGGTCAAAGGAAAAAATAGAATGAGTGGAGGGGTGGGATAGGATGGAGGGAAATATATATTATATTATAATATATATTATAAATATATATTATATATTCACAATATAACTACTATGGAAATGATTTGGGTAACTACCCATGTACAACCTATATTGAATTACTTATCTTCACAGTGGGAGTGGGTAAGGAGGGAAGAAGGAAAAAAAAATCTGGAACTCAAAGTTTTAAAAACAAATGTTTTTTTAAAATGCTTTTTGCATGCAACTGGGAAATAAGATATACAGGCACTGGGGTATTGACATCCATCTTGCCCTACTAGAAAGTTAGGGAGGTGATGGGGGAGTATATGAGAGAACAGATTGAGAGGAGGAGTATGCAGTAGACTTGCTATCTTGGGGTGGGGTGTAGGGGAAAGATGGGGAGAAAATTTGCAGCTCAAAATCTTATGGAAATGAATGTTAAAAACTAAAAATATATTTTAAAATAAATAAAAAATAGAGGGCATGGATATAAATTGATTTTTATGGGATAATATAAAAAACTAAAGGGAAAGAAAAAGGATTTCATTGAGAAAAGGGAAAGGAAAGGTAAAAGGGGGTAAGTTATTTTACATGGAGAGGCAGGAAAGACCTATTACAGTGGAGGGAAAGATGGGAACAGGTTAGGCATCACTTGAACATTACTTTTGTTGGAATTGGCTCAAAAAAAATAACATGTATACTCAATTGGGCATAAAAATCTAACTTACTTTATGGAGAAGTAGGAGGAGGGGGGTATAAGAAAGGGAGAGTGTATTGGGGTATATGGTGGTCAGAAGCAAAACACTGATAAAGAGGGACAGGGTTAAAGAAGAGAGAAAGAAGACTTTCAAAGCATCACTAATATAAAAATGCTTTGCCTGATTGCACATGTATATCCTATATCAAGTTGCTTACTTGATATAACTTACGGTTTTAGGTGGGGGAGAGGAGAGAAATGGAGGGAGAGAAGTTAGAACTCAAAATAAAAAAAAAGAACTGTAAAATCTGTTTTGCATGTAATTGGGAAACACAAAAATATTATTCAAAATAAATAAATAAAATGTCATACTGTTTCCTGGGGGTGGGGAACTTGCTTCATGTCTTTCAGGAAATCTCGTTGAACTTGATGCCAAGCTATAGTTTTCCTGTAATCTGTGCTTGAATATGTTTTAGAATAATTCTCTTATTATGGGTTTGTCTTTTTAGCACCCCTGTTACTATAACAACTTTTAATGGTAGGATTGTATGTTTGTGTGTTTTTGCTCATTTTTCTAGCCTACTTCTTGACTTCAGACTTTAGGTTAGGTCCAGGCTATGCACAACTTTCAAGGGAATGTTTAGGCTGAATTTAGGTCCTTAAGAACCCTGCTGATGCTTTCTAGGGGTGGGGGTGGGGGAGTGTTGACTGTTGTGTTATCCTAGGATCTCAGAAACAACACAGGCTTGAGACCTGCAAGCTTTCAGTGCTCCCAAAGTGGTCTGATCCAGGGCAAACTCTGATTGCTAACCTTATTCTTTGAACTCTCTAAGTTCCTGACTTGAATCTGGGGCTTTATAAGACACCTGTGGGTTTGCTGTTGTTTGGAGTTTCAGTGTATTGTTCTGGATTCAGCTGTTATCATCAATCTGGAAAGTTATTCTGATCTAAAGTGACAAAACTACATGTTCTTTTTTTGGTCTGAGATTCCTGCCCTGGCTATTTCTCTGCAGACTTTCTATAGGAATGGAAGGTAGAATTGACATCTTTCCATTCTTCTGGTATCAGATACAAATAACTACTTAACTACTGCATGATTCTAAAGATACATTTTGCTTAGGATATAGCCCATGGTTTGTGACTTTTTACCACATAATGCCATGCCTAGGTGCAGGTCCCTTCTGCAGTCTGCCCTGGATGCCTTACCCAGAACTTGATAGTGATCAATAAATAGACCAATTGGAACCTGTTGCCATACCCTTCAAAAGACCAGGCCCTCTCTGCTATTTTCCATTTTCTTACCCTGGTGCACAGCCACTCTCAGCACTGCAATCCTCCCCACAACTATTCCTGGCTAGACCTCAACCCTGCTATCCCCAGATCTTTCTGTCTAGCTGCCTTTTCCAAACTGGACTGGAAAAAATGACTCAGAATGATATTTTTCTTGGATTTCCCAGTTAAGGCTTGATCTGCTATATTTTCTAGATTTCTTTGGAGGAATTATGGGGGAAAGATCAGCTGTACTTATTCCTATTCTTCTGCCATCTTTGTTCCAAAATATATGTTTTTCTGATATATTTTATATCATCTGTTACTTTTAAATAAATCATACTCTTCACTTGCCATATTCTGGTTATAATTCATGTCCAACTGAGTCTCAGCGAGACCAATGAAGTCAAGTGTACTTCTTGGCATTATATTCTCTATTATATTATTTTTATTTCCTGACACTCTGTATTTGTATGTATTCACCTGAGCTCATAAGGGTCATTGGTTTCTATTTTTTGGATATTTTATTCTGTAAATTATGGGTACTCTCTCTGATAATCTTCATCACTCATCACATCTGCTATTTTTAGTAAACTTATGTGGAAAAAAACTTTTTCCATTCCCCTTTCATTTTCAGTCTTAACCCTCTCTTGTGCCCCAGAAATCTGCAGAAAAAAGATTTTTGTTGGGCCCTCATTATCGTTAACTAGGAGTGAACTCTGTATATAAGCCCTGGTTCAAAGCAACAAATCTCATTCCTTGGCTTTTCATCTTCCTAACCAAGTACTCTTTACAAATGTTCTGCTTTCTCTTCTGAGGTCTCTACCTTTAGTTAGCAGGAGAGATGAAAAATATGGCCTCCATCCCCGAGGAATGCAATGAATTTTCCAGAGTTTCATAATCCTTAACGATGCTTCTTTGGACCCTGGTGTCATTTGCCCCCTAAGAATGGCAAGAAATAGATAGTGGCTACCAAACTTCTGAAGGCTGTTAATTACCTTCCAGATCTATGCTTTGAGGAGAGAGTGTATGGCCCCTACCCCTCAAAAGATTAACATATAGATGCATCAGTTGGACATCAGCAAAGAGGCTATTTGAGGTAAACTCAATTGAGCTGAATAGCCATTGGTCACATTGATATTGTTTTTTTCTTGTTGATTAAAATTCCAAATGTATTAAAAGCTTTCTAGGGATTTATAAGGTCAAAAGAAAGACTTTGTTTTCCCTGCATAAAATGAAGAGCTCCTACAGTTCTCGAGTTGCAACGTAACTCTATTAATCATTTAGGTGATCTCATGAAGAATGTTTCAGAGAAAGAAGATATTGCAAACAGAGAGATCAATTAGTGTTCTATTCAAATTAATCAGCTAATGAAAGAGCCACAGAGAGCAAAGTGCTGTTTTCCAAGCCATTGTTTCTCTAGCCACAATAACTAGAATTTATTATAGATTCTTAATAAATGTTGAGTGGAATTCAACATCCATGACAAGCTATAATCCCATCCCAGTTCCTAACTGTATCACACAGTACAAGTTACATAATTCCTCTGGCCTTCAGTTTTAAAATCTGTAAAATAGGTATTTTATTGAGAACTAAGTGAAATACTATCTATATAGTGCTTTGCAAATCTATGTATCTATCTATCTATGTAGGGATATGTTGAGCTATTATTATGTTCTCTGTTATCTAGTTTTTCTCATCTTATTTATGTATCACAGATTGTCCAAAGACAAATAGCAATTTTGCTATACATTTTTAATGTATATTCAGTAGTTGAGAGGGTATTGTGCAAGTGAGTAAAGTAACTGGGATTTTTGGTAGGTCTATAAGATCATCAACTCATCTCCTCAAAACATCTTGGGAATGACTCTAGTCACAAAAAGATGTATGGGGAATATATCATCAGGAAGAATGTCATTCACCTAATTCTGTCCCATCATGGTCTGAATCTCTTCTTCTAGGACTCTGCATTTTGCAATGTTTTCATTCCATGAGGTTAGGGGTTATGGGTATTGTCTATAGCGACATATATTGAAAACATTATTCCTAAACTTTATGGGTCAGTATTATGTCCAGATCAGCTCTGTAACAGAACTGATCCAGGATGGAAACCAAGGCAGAAGGGAGGGAGCTCAATCCACTACTCTTGTTGAATTTAAGATCCAGGATTATTAGTCATTTATCTTCTTCCCAAGACAATAGCTCTGCTCCACCTCTTGTGAGATTATATGGTACCTACATATACGAGAAGCTGTGCCAGCAGGAGTCACTGTGGCATAAGGAGGATATGATGGCCTGCTCCACATGATTTTCAGAAGCCAAATTTTGGCATAAAGAGTTTTGCACTCCAATCTGTAATAAAAACTTGAGGTAGAGTAGAAACAGGACCTACCCACGGCTCTGGCTGCCACCAACTCCAATCCATGTAAAAGAGGACTCTAAACAAACTTTGGAGCTACAGAACCCACAAAATGACACAGAGAAGCTAACCTCCTGCTGAGGATAGCCCAGCACTCTGGGAGATAATCCCATCCTCATGCTGAGGTTTTAGCCCGAGGGTGAGCCTGACCATCCACCGGCTGGAGGGACTCCAGATCAGCAGCAGCTGTGGCCGTTTCCAGAATTATCAACACATAAATGCGAAGGACAAAGTGAGAGGTGAGTTCAGTGTGGACTTTGGGACCCAGTAGCTGGGAGAGCATCAGCTTTTGACCTATGGGCGAGAAGCTGCTGAGCACTGTGGCCCAGCCACCACCACTTGGCAGCTTCAGCTCCTAGCCTGCAGAGTGTAGGGGGCCCAGGTGACCAGTCTGAAGGGTAATCGCTCTTACCTTAACCTGCTTGGATCTGGATTGCAGTCTAGGGTGGAGGTCCTGGGGTGTGTGACCAGCTTGCTAGAGTGTGTGGAGACCTCAGAGAGGGCACCCATCTAATACCTCAAGCAGCTGAGATAACCCCAGCATTTGGAATGAAGTTCCTCTTTCTTATAGCAGAGTCCTATTGTGGCAAAAAGGCCAAAAGTCAAGTAATTGAGTGGCAAAATGAACAGGCAAAGGAAGAAAACCAAGTAAAGCAATCCAACATTAGACTCCTATTTTGGGGACAAAAAGGATCAAAGCATGGAACAGGAGGAAGTCAGTGAAGTCAGAACCCCTGTACCAAAAGCTTCCAAGAAAAATATGAGCTGGTTACAGGCCATAGAGGACCTTAAGAAGCAAATAAAAGAAGTGGAGGAAAAATTGGGAAGAGAAATGAGAACAATGAAAGAAAATTATGAAATGAGATTCAACAGCCTGACTGAGGAAAATAACATCTTAAAAAATAGACTAACTCAAATGGCAAAAGAGGCTCAAAAAGGCAATGAGGAGAAGAATGCCTTAAAAAAGCCAAATTTTCCAGATGGAAAAAGAAACTCAAAAGCTCACTGAGAAGAATCACTCCTTCAGAATTAGATTGGAGCAAATGGAAGCTAATGACTTTATGAGAAATCTAGATGCCATTAAACAGATCCAAACAAATGAAAGAATAGAAGGCAATGTGAAATATCTCATGGGAAAACCCACTGACCTGGAAAATGAATCCAGGAGAGATAATTTAAAAATTACTGGACTATCTGAAAGCCATGATCAAAGAAATAATCTAGAAATCGTCCTCCAAGAAATTCTCAAAGAAAACTGACCTGATGTTTTAAAACCAGAAGGAAAAATAGAGGTTGAAAGAATCCACAGATCACCTCCAGAAAAAGATCCCAAAAAGAAATCTCCTAGAAATATTATAGTCAGGTTCCAAAATTCTCAGGTCAAGGAGAGAATATTACAAGCAGCCGGGAAGAAACAATTTTCATATTGTGGAAATACAATCAGGATAACTCAGGATCTGCCAGCTTCTACACTGAGGGATTAAAGGACTTAGAATATGATATTCTGGAGGACGAAGGAGCTGGGATTAAAACCAAGAATCATCTATGCAGCTAAAGTGAGTATCATGTTTCAGGAGGAAACATGGTCACTCAGTGGAGTAGAGGACTCTCAAGTATTCTTGATGAAAAAACCAGAATTGAATAGAAAATTTGACATTCAGATACAAGAAGCATGAGAAGGTAAACAAGGAAAAGAAATCATAAAGAACTTATCAAAGTTGAACTATCAACATTCCTACATGTAAAAATGATAATTGTAACTGATGAAACTTGTCTCAGTATGAAAATGGTTGAAGGGAATAGAAATATTACATATATATATATGTGTGTGTGTGTGTGTGTGTGTATGTCTATATCAGAGGGCATATGGGCGTATGAATACATATGTGAATTTGTGTATATATGTTTACAGGCATACATAGATAGAGGGCACAGGACCAATTTAATAGGAAGGGATAATATTTAAAAGGGGAAGTTAAGAGGTGAGGGAGGAATATAATGAGAAGAGATGGGGAAAGACAGAATGGGTTAAACTCTCTCATATAGAAGAGGCAAGGGAAAATGATTACAATGGAGGGGAAGGATAGGAAGGCAAAAGGGAATGGGTCAACCTTATTCCTATTGAATTTGGCTGGTGGAGGGAATGAAATACACACTAAATAGGGCATCTCACCCTACAGGAGAGTAGAGGGGAGGGGGATGAAAGGGGGGATGATGGAAGGGAGGGCAGGCTGCGGGGGAGGGACGTATAGAACAAGTAGGATGTAGAATAGGAAGGAGGGAGGGAAATATAGTCAGTCTTTTACAAGATATCTACATTGTTATTGTTTTGCATTAGCTACACATGTACAACCTATACTGAACTGCTTATCTTCCCAGTAAGGGTGGGTGACAAGGGAGGAATGGAATGAATCTGGAATTGAAAGTTTTAAAATCAAATATTCAAATATA
>NW_027185872.1:2435935-2437568 GCF_028583685.1 Petaurus breviceps papuanus
ATATATATATGTATATATATATATATATACTATTATTAATACTATTTTACATGTAATTGGGAAATAAAATATACAGGCACTGGGGCATAGAGATCCACCATGCCCTACTCGAAAATTCGAAAGGGGTATGGGAGAAGATATGTTAGAGAGCAGATTGGAGGAGGGGATATCCTGTGGGACTGCTATTTTGGGGCAGTGGGTAGGGGGAAAATGGGGAAAAATTTATAACTCAAAATATGGCGGAAATGAATGATGTAAATCAGAAGTTAATAAAGCTTTTGAAAAAATAAAGTAAAAAAAAATCTCAAAAGTCCAGCTCTGTCATTATCAGAATAATAAAAGAATTTTAGAGAAACTATCCCTTTGAACCTCAAAACAACTCTGTGAGGTATTATTGGAATTCTCATGCTTACTCTAGAGATGAGGTAACCTGTCAAATGTCACATAAGTAAGAAATCTCCAAAACAAGATTCAAACGCCGGTGTTCCTGACTCCAAGTCTAGAGACCTAACTGCTATGTTAAGCTGTCTTCAACTTCCCCTTTTCATCTCAAGCAGGAAATCTCTCTATCTCTCTGTCTCTGTCTCTTTCTCTCTCTCCCTTCCTCTCTCTTTCTCTTTTCCTTCAATATCTTTTTCTTTTTCCTCTATTTGCCTATTTTGTTCTTTCTTCTTTCCTCTTTCCCTCTTCCCTCTCCCTCGCTTGCTTCCCCCCTTTATTGACTCTCTAACCCAATCTTTATACTCCTGTAACCATTATGCCAAATAGTCTCCTCTTTTTTTACATCCCTTATTAAACCCCAACAATCAGTTTTCTCTCAGAATTTAATTTCACATCTTTCCTTATTACTGAGAAACATAAGATTGTCCATTACAAATTCTATTGCTATCCATCTAGGTCCTCTCCTCTTCTCCTTTACTCCAGTCTAGAGAGTGATGATGGTAGAGCACCTTGTGATCAATCCCTACAAGGACAAGTTTGAAAACAAATGGGGAAAGCAGAGCCCAAAGAAGAGAAAACTTGGGGGAGGGGTAAGACGTTACTGGAAATTCTCAACTTCTTGTTTTCCTTGATAATCTAATTATTAATCATTAATGCTCTGCAGCTATGTGCTCAGCTTTACAAATCTCCAAAAATGTTAGAGCAAATAATTGGAATTGCCCAGTTATCTAAATGGAAAGGGGGGGGGGGTAATTGAATACCTCATCTTTTAGGTTCTGCCAGCATAAATACATACCCCAATGTCTAATTAAATTCAGGAGGTAACATTTTTTTCATTTTTTAAATGCTTTGTTAACTTCTGATTTACATCATTCATTTCCTCCAGATTTTGAGTTACAAATTTTCTCCCCGTTTTTCCCCTACCCACCGCCCCAAAATAACAATCCAACAGGATATCCCCTCCTCCAATCTGCTCTCTCCCTGATCTTCTCCCATACCCCTTTTGATTTTTCCAGTAGGGCATGGTGGATCTCTATGCCCCAGTGACTGTATGTCTTATTTCCCAATTACATGTAAAATAGTATTAATAATAGTCTCTCTCTCTCTCTCTCTCTCTCTCTCTCTCTCTCTCTCTCTCTCTCTCTCTCTCTCTCCCTCTCTCTCTCTCTCTCTCTCTCTCTCTCTCTCTCTC
>NW_027185872.1:2437668-2486757 GCF_028583685.1 Petaurus breviceps papuanus
TATATATATATATATATATACATATATATATATATATATATATATATTTGATTTTAAAACTTTGAATTCCAGATTCATTCCCTTCCTCCCTTGTCACCCACCCTTACTGGGAAGATAAGCAGTTCAGGATAGGTTGTACATGTATGGCTAATGCTAAACAATAACATAGTACATACATTGTAAAAGACTGACTACATTTCCCTCCCTCCTATTCCACCTCCCACTTGTTCTATTCTCTACTTTGATCCTGTCCCTTTTCAAAAGTGGGTGCTTCCAACTTCCCTCCCCCTCAGCCTGCCCTCCTTTCCATCATCCCACCTCTCATCCCCTTCCCCCCTACTCTCCTGCAGGGCAAGATACCCTATTTAGTGTGTATTTCATTCCCTCATCAAGCCAAATTCAATGGGAATAAGTTTGACCTATTCCCTTTTGCTTTCCTATTCAACCCCTCCATTGTAACCATTTTCCCTTGCCTCTTCTATATGAGATAATTTACCCCATTCTGTCTCTCCCCATCTCCTCTCATTATATTCCTCTCTTACCTCTTAATTTCACCTTTTAAGTATCATCCCTTCCTATTAAATTGGTCTTGTGCCCTCCTTCTATGCATACCTGTAAACATATATACACACATGCACATATGTATTCATATGCCCATATACCCTCATATATAGAGACATATGTATTTCTATTCCTTTCAACTACTGGGAAAAGTTTCATCAGTTACAATTATTGTTTTTCCATGTAGGAATGTTAATAGTTCAATTTTGATAAGTTCCTTATGATTTCTTTTCCCTGTTTACCTTCTCATGCTTCTCTTGCTTCTTGTATCTGAATGTCAAATTTTCTATTTAACTCTGGTTTTTTCAGCAAGAATATTTGAAAGTCCTCTATTCCATTGAATGACCCTATTTTCCCCTGAAACATGATACTCATTTTTGCTGGGTCGGTGACTCTTGGTTTTAATCCCAGCTCCTTTGTCCTCCAGAATATCATATTCTATGTCCTTTGATCTCTCAGTGTAGAAGCTGCCAGATCCTGAGTTATCCAGATTGTGTTTCCACGATATGTAAATTGTTTCTTCCTGGCTGCTTGTAATATTCTCTCCTTAATCTGGGAATTCCAGAACCTGGCTATAATATTCCTAGGGGTTTTCTTTTTGGGATCTTTTTCAGAAGGTGATTCTTTCAACCTCTATTTTGCCCTCTGGTTCTAAAACATCAGGCCAGTTTTCTTTGAGAACTTTCTGGAGGATGATTTCTAGGTTCTTACATTGATTATGGCTTTCAGGTAGTCCAATAATTTTTAAATTATCTCTCCTGGATTCATTTTCCAGGTCAGTGGGTTTTCCCATGAGATATTTCACATTGCCTTCTATTCTTTCATTTGTTTGGATCTGTTTAACGGCATCTAGATTTCTCATAAAGTCATTAGCTTCCATTTGCTCCAATCTAATTCTGAAGGAGTGATTCTCCTCACTGAGCTTTTGAGATCCTTTTTCCATCTGGAAAATTTGGCTTTTTAAGGCATTCTTCTCCTCATTGCCTTTTTGAGCCTCTTTTGCCATTTGAGTTAGTCTGTTTTTTAAGGTGTTATTTTCCTCAGTCAGGCTGTTGACTCTCATTTTGTAATTTTCTTGCATTGTTCTCATTTCTCTTCCCAATTTTTCCTCCACTTCTCTTATCTGCTTCTTAATGTCCTCTATGGCCTGTAAACAGCTCATATTTTTCTTGGAAGCTTTTGGTACAGGGCTTCTGACTTCCCTGTCTTCCTCCTGTTCCATGCTTTGCTCCTTTTGTCCCCAAAATAGTAGTCTAATGTTGGAATCTTCTGTCTGCTTTGTTTCCTTTGCCTGGTCACGTCGCCCCTCAGTTACTGACCACTGGACTTTTTGCCACAGTAGGACTCTGCCACCAGACAGGGGAGCTTTCTTCCCAAACTCTGGGGTTTTCTCACCTGCTGGAGGTATTAGATGGGTGACCTCTCTGAGGTCTCCACATGCTCTGGCAAGCTGGACAAACACCCCAGGACCTCCACCCTAGACTGCAATCCAGATCCAAGCAGGTTAAAGCAAGAGCAATTACCCCTCAGATTGGTGCTTTGTCCCCCTACACTCTGCAGGCCAGTAGCTGAAGCTGCCACATGGCACTGGCTGGCTGTGTGGGCAGCTTCTTACCCAGGGAGCAAAAGCCATACACTCCCACTTACTGGGTCCCAAAGTCCAGACTCCATTGACTTCTCACTTTGTCCTTCTCATCTATGTGTTTATAAATCTGGAAATGGCCACAGCTGCTGCTTATCTGAAGTCCCTCCAGCCGGTGACTGGTTAGGCCCGTCCTGGGGCTAAAGCCTGGGCATGGGGCTGGGCTTGGCTCCCAGAGTGCTGCCCTGGCCGATTCCTGCTGGCCTGCCAGGCTGACCTCACTGGGAGGTTAACTTTTCTGTGTCATTTTGTGGGTTCTGTAGCTCCAAAGTTTGTTCAGAGTCCCCTTTTTACATGGATAGGGGAAGGTGGAAGTGGAGCAGGGGAGAGGTCCTGCTTCTACTCCGCCATCTTGACTCCATCCCTGAGATTTCTTTAAGGTTATTAAGGCTGTGGGGACAAATCTGGAAATGAGTGGGGTGGTCAATTCTCAGGACCAGACATGAAAAGGTCAAAGAGCATGCCACCAATAGGTTGCCCACCAAGTAAAGGTTTTCATCTCCAGTAACTCCGAAAAAGTGTCTCCAAAGCTGGGGTAGCAGCAATAATGATAATTGTAACAATAGTAAAATTAACAAATACTCATTTGGGACTTTAAACATTGCAAAGAACTTTACTTTCAGTTTAGTTTAATGAGGGACTGAACCTAAAAGTGATCAAGAGTGTTGCTTATGTTACATAGTTAAAGTAAGAGACAGGATTTGAACCCAGGTCCAGCATGCAGTACTATATGCTATACTGCATCTGGAGGTGGTATGGGGAGAGGGGATGAGAAATGGCATTGTCAGAGTGCCTGTGGCTTTCATCACTCTTGGTGTCAATTCAATGCAGGTAACAGGACAAATATAATGATCCCCCCCCAAAAAAAAAGACAGAAAATTCTATTGGAGAAGCTGTGAGCTCTGCATGACTTGAGAGACAATTGTCTTTTATTAACATAAGGGTCTTTAAAAGGTGAACTAACTGGATTAGAGTTCCAAAATCAAAGAATTTGGGACTAGTAAGGGACCTTAAAAGCCATCAAGTCCAGTGGTGGCAAACTCCTGGCCCAAAAGTCCCAGTCATCTGCAATGCAACACTTGAACAAGATTAAAATGTAATTGGGAAATATTTAAGAAAATTTTTAAAAAATACAATGCAACACAGATGATGTCAGTTTGAGATTTTTCTAAGTCAATATGTGACCTTCACCATCTCTTGGGGTTTGATATTGCTGACTGGTTCAATCCTATCATTTTAAGGAGGAGGAGACTGAGATCCAGCATAATGAAGTAACTCCTCCATTGCATCCCATTAAACTAATTTGAGTAATGCTAGACATGCCCCCTTGTTCACTGCCAGAGGGGAGATTAGCATCCTGGCACGTGGCTCTCAGAGTGATGCCTTCTCCCTACTTTTCTAGACTCCAACTGTGAGATGATTGATTTTTGCAATTTGTCCAACCTATTAGCCCTAGTCATTGCACTGCCACTCTTCTGTGCAATGACATTTCTTAAAAGCTGGTCATTTTTAAGCTGGGCTCAAAAAAGACTTGGACTCTCCAGAGACATGATGATTGTTACTTGTAGGGCCTTCAGCAGTTCATTCATTTTGCTTCTCTAGAAAGCAAATCCTCTAAATTCTTGATTTGGAGCTCTGACCCTTCACCTATTTTGCAGCTCCAGAGTTCAATTTCCTTGGTAGAGAATGTTTGGGCTTTGATCCCCTCCTCCTGGTACCTGAATCTCAGAGAGAATGTTAGATTTACAATTCTTTCTTCTTGCTCAATTTCTATCACTAAAACCATCATTCTATTAAATTCAAAGTTTGGAAAGATTTTCTAGCTCCTTCTCTTTGCCATACCTGATCGCAAAGTGTTTTCTGTAAAGTATCTCTTGGGTCTAACTCTGGAAAATCTGCCCCTCAACTTTCACTTTGCCTCTAGGTTCTCATCTCTTTATTGCTCAATTGTTGTGAGGATCTCTTATCTCATTTTTTGGGGCTTTACAGCTCTTCCTGCTTTAATTAGCCCAACTCACAGCTGCTGGATTAATTTTCCTTCAAAACAATTTCACATGCGGCTTCCTACCCAAAAGCTTATAGGAATTCCCCTTAGTGAATCATCTTAAATTAGTGTTCTTCAAACTTCCTTGCAATGCCCTCCATTAATTGTCTACCTCAGGTCTTCAAAAGATCCATGGTCTTAGCATTGTGAATACTCACTTCACAGATGTAAATAGCAACTCCCATACCTTCTCTTCTGTGTCTTTTTACATCCTTCCATGGTCCTTATAACAGGGTGTGCTTAGTATGCTGGATGCCTTCCTCAACTTCTAGGATCAAATACAAATCCCTCTATTTGGCATGTAAAATCATTCACACCTGCCCTCAAGCTACCTTTCCAAACTTCGAACATTATAGCTTTAAATATTCTGGGGTCCAGCCAAAATGAACTCTTGGTATTTGTCATACATTGCACTAGACTTTCTGCCTCATTGCATTTGTGCAGTCTGTCCCTCATGCCTAGAATATTCCACTGTCTTATCTCCACCTTTAAGAATCTCGAGTTGACTTCAGGGATGCCTTCACATGAGCTTCTTCTTTCCCCCCCCCTGCTGCTAATGCCTTTCCCCCAAAGTAATTTTGCATTTCTTTGATCTGTACCTTCATTAAGTACAAATTGTCACTCCCATCTTGAACATATATTCCTCAAGTGAAGAGACTTTTGTCTTTGTATCTTCAGTGCTTAGCACAGCACCTAACACCAAACAGGACCTTCATAAATACGTGTTAGTTGATTGACTGATCAACTTCTACAGGCAAACCAATGGACTTGGCATCCATCTTACCTTTATATATCTACATATCCTCTAGAGAGATGATGTGACTACGCTAGCTCCTAGCTCTTTCTTACATTTGAGCCAATAGACAGTCTTTACCTCTTTGACACTTAACACCATACCTGCCACACAGGAGGTGTTTAGTAACTGCTAAATGTAATTTCATTTCATTTGATGTTTTGTCCTCGCCCTCCACTTGATGCTTAAAGCATACTGCTGATTAGTTGACATCTCTTGCAGAGTCTTCTTAGATTTTTATTTAACTTGTAACAAGCGCATGGATTATGTGATCTTTATGGGAAGGGACCATGCATGGCATGGAGAGCACAGAATAGTGATCTATTAATAATGAATACTTGCTTATATTGTTTCCACCCCTGCTCTAAGTTCTGTTGTCATAGATTAAGCAAATGAAGCTAAATTCCTAATCTGGCTACATCAACCTTCTCAAGGAAGCCCACACTACTTGTTTCATTAAAAAAAAAAAAACATTGTTCAGTCATTTCAATTGTGTCTTACTCTTCATGACTCCATGTAGGGTTTTCTTGGCAAAGATATTGGAATGGTTTGCCATTTTCTTCTCTGGCCCATTTTACAAATGAAGAAACTGAGGCAAATAGTGTAAATGAATTGCCCAAGATAACACAGCTAGTAAGTGTCTGCAGAGGGATTTGAACTCCTTAAGATGGATCTTCCCAATTTCAGTCTTGGTGCTTTATGCACTCTGGTGCCATCTAGCTGCTATAATTGTTAGGGAGGTTACATTGTCCTCTTTGTAACTTCCACCCAACACTCCTGGTTGCATCCTCTGGGACTGTCCCTCCTTCCTGTGATAGTCCAGAAAATATTTGAAAATATCTATTGTGTGCCTGTAATGTAATGCCAAGCAAAGGCAACTTCCCAAGGTTCAAAATACCAGCATAAGTGCTCTCCATTTTATTCAGTGACCAACCAAGAACAGAGAAGATCAAAACATGACATCATTCCAAATACAGCATTTACTAAATGTGATTAAATAATCTCCAAGGACTACCCCACCCCAGGACCTTCCAATCATTCAATCAATTACAAAGTTCCTGGTCTAAATACTTCTCCACCCCTAGGCTATACCTTCATTTAGTCCACCACAAAGCCCCTCTTCTCAAATGGAGATTAGTTTCCAAACATAAGTAAAATACATTCATTTGCTCAACCATAGAACACAAAAAGGTCAAAAGTTCCCCACCCCTGGATCTCAATTGAATCTACCCCAGAGTCACATCAAGTTTAAACACAGCACTTAATACCCAAATGGAGGTCTTTTCTTCATCTGTCTGTAGAACAGTCCTAGAACCCCTGAAAACATTAGCAAAACCCTCTCCCAGGATTTCTGTAAACATACAACCAGAAAATCCTTCTTCAGGGCTTCTGAACCAACAGAAAGGTTCCCAGACCCCTGCAACAACAGCACTGTCATTCACCAGTGGACAGTATTCATTCTGTCTGCAGGACAGTCTCCAGACCCCTGCAACAACAGCACTGTCCTTCACCAGTGGACAGTATTCACTCTCTGTCTGCAGGACAGTCTCAGGGCTTCTTAGCCAAAAGCCAGGTTCCAGGACTTCTTCAACAACAGGACTGTCTTTCACCAGTGGACAAATCTGGCAAAACAACATCAAAACAGACAGACAAAGTACCAGCAAAACAGCCATGTCTCCTCAGTCCTTGGCAGCTCAGGGGGCAGGTCTCAAAAGTCCAGGGCGATTCAAAGTGGCCCCAGCAATCCTTCTCAGTCTCTCTCTCCCCCTCCACGAGATGCTGCTTCCAAAAAAGGTCTTCCGCCTCTCTCTTGTCTCTCCAAATCTATGTCACCAGCTCCTCCCAGTTCAGGACTTTCTTTTCACATCAACAGGTCCATCCCACAGGTGGGATTAACAAGCTCTGGGTTTTAACACAATCAATTTGAAAGCCAAGCCAATACAGGGGAATCTTTAATTGCCATTACTATCACAGTGCCCCTCAAAGTCTTCCCTTCTTTTGGATAAATGTGCCTAGTTCGTTAAACAAACTCTCATATGACATGACTTCAAGGTAGTTCTCAGAGATTAGTGAGGCTAGTTTTTGGAAAATAGACATGCAGCCTACTACAAAAAATGAGTCAATATTTGTAAAACACTTAGTACAGTGCCTGGTATATAATGGGTGCTTAATAAATGCATAAGAGAAATGAGGATGGCAGTAATTGTGCTGTCCACTTTGTAAGAATGTTGTGAGGGGAAGTTTTGTAAATTTTGATGGCAACTTTAACTATCAGTTTGTTATTTTGCATATCCCTTAGAACATTGACTGAAACATTCTCCATACATTAGCCATTCAACTTCCCCGAGTATTGTATCAAATCTAAAATTGTGATGATAACTTTCAAAGTTACTGTCTGATCCCAAGGACTTTTTATTGTCTTATTTCATGACACTTTCTTTCACGTGACACTTTTCAATCAAACAAGAAGACTAGACACTCCCCAGTATTTGTGCTCTCTCCTTCCTCTATGTATTGGTACACACCATCCCTTTCCCTAACATGATGTAGTAAAAAGTGAAATGGATTTAAAGTAGAAGGATCTGGTTTTAAATCTTGAGTCTGTCATGTATGGACTTTGTGACCTCAGGTCAAGTAATTATTTTTCTCTCTGTACTTCACTTTCTTCATCTATAAATTGGGTTGTATTAAAAGGTAGAATCATATATCTATATCTGAAAGAGATCTTCAGTATCACCTGGTCCAAACTCCTCCCTTTACAAATGAGAAAACTGGCTCAGTGTAACCACACTCACATATAGAGCTCACATATTTTATATCCAATGTTACTTCCAGCTCTCACTCAGATTGAGTATGAAATCTCTGGTTCCTGTTCATCTTAGCTCATAATACCCTTCATCTGGTACATGACCCAGCTTAGGTGCCTTCTCCTCCAGGCACCTCTCCTTGGTCCTCCAGTTAAACGCAACCATTCCTCCACCCAGGTTTTCCTTGATCTCCATTTTACTTCTTAATCCACTTACATTCACCAAACTGTGTGCATAGCATTGGGTCAGACATTGGAAAAAACACAGATTTATGTGTGTGTCCCCTGCTAAAAGAAGAACTGTTAGCTTATTTGGTGTCATATAACTCTTTACTGGTGGAGGCCCAAGGACCTCTTCCAGTGAAGGTGACTGACTCCACCAAAAAAAATGTTTTTATATGTATAAAACAAAATGAACAGGATTAAAGAGAAAATCACATTTTGAAAGGTTGACCAAGTTAAGCCCCAGGTTAAGAACCAGAGAGGAAAATGAAATATTCAGAAATGTTGGCAGTATGAAATAATTTGTGATAAGTGTACTAGATAGGTGCAAGTTGCCACATGAAGTCCCAGAGCAACTGATGACTGAGGGAGGGGAGAGATTTCCAGGAGTAGGTGATATTTGAGTTGGGTCTCACTTTTTGCATCTATAAAATGAGAGGGTTTGGATCTCCAAGAGCTCTTTGAGCTCCAAATCTCTGATTCCACAATCTTGTCATTTTACCCCCTTATTTCAGAGAGAACTGAAGCCCAGAAAGTAAAGATGACTTATCTAAGGTCATGCAAGTAGAAGATGCAGGATTCTGACCTCAGTCCTCTGACATCAAGCGCAGTTTTCCTTCTGCTTCCTTCCATTATCTCAAGGCCCTACACAGGCTGGCCTTGAACTACCTCTCCAGCTTGACCTCAATCCATGTGCTTCAGTCTATGGACTGATGTTCGACACAAATTAGACTGCTCACTGTTCTGCATAAATGTGCCATGCCACCTCTATATACTTCCCTACCCATCCCATGTCCCCTCCATAAATTGGCTTCTAGATTTTTAACTGGAAGGAACCTCAGAGGTCAATAATCCTAACTCCCTCATTTAACATTTGGAAGCAGAAACATAGATAGCAAGCCAGAGACCCAGGATTTGAATCCAGGTCTTATGAATCAAAGTCTATCACAACAGTGACTTCTAAGACCCTTTCTTGTCTGAATCTGTGATTGATAAACCACCAAATGCCAGGCAAAGATGTTCGAGCCTTCCTTGATGGCTACTGGGAAATCACTGAAAGGTTTTGAACACAATAATGGTATGGTCTAATCTCTTTATATGGAAAATGTGTCCATGAGGTCATGGGTAAAGCTGTGACACACTCGTAGAATCCCACAATCTCCCAGTTGACTAATCCAACCCCTATATGAATGGGAATCTGACACTTTAGTTCATCATTCCATTTCCCCACAAATGGGATTAAAAGCTCTTTTTATTTTTCTTAGCATTTGTTACCATTCTCAGTTCATTCTGCACCAAGACATAAAAGGACAACTGACACACTTCTTAAAGTCTTTATAGGACCATGTCATTTTGGGGGGTAATTTGGCCCCATTTATTTGCTCTTATTTTCATATTTTCACTGCAATTTAAAACCAAAATTGATGAGAGAGTCCCTGGTGCGTTAGTGTATCAGGCAGCTCCTTCTTTCCTTCCTCCAAGGAATCATTTGTGGTTGAGTTTTCAATGTTCTTGAAAGCATCATGTGCCATTAGAACTAACTTCGGTTGGAGAATTCTACATTGCTGACCTTAACTATCCTTCCTCTGAACAGATCAAACTACATTCTACCCAAATCTCAGATTACACGATTCCTGACTCTGTCTTCCTCCTCCTTTCTTTTTGATTTCCCCTTTCTCTACTCTCTTTCTCACGCATATGAGAGAATACACGTGTGTGTATCTCATTTGCTGGGACAGTTTCAGTTAGCACCTCTACATAAGCAACTCCCAGAGATGTATTCACTTAAACTGGTCTTTGTCCCAGGATCTGGAATCTCATATCCACATGCTTGTGAGATATTTCTATTAAGATGTCCCAGTGGTAGCTCAAAACCCAAATATTCTTAAATACATTATCCATGGAAAAGAATCAGTAGATCAAAAACAGCCAAAGGTTCAGAGGTGAGAAATTCGGTTGTTGTTTGTCCGTCACTTTCCAAGAGAACCAGTGACATCATGGTGGATGTTATTGAATTTAAGTAATCTGTCTTACTTTCTCTTCCTGAGTCATTGAAGTCCAGTATCAATAAAAAATCGAGATGATTGGTGATGGCCCAGGATGTAGTGGATTACCTTGGCATCTTCAATGCCTGAGAAAGCCCTAAGTGCTCCATGGAGCCCGTTTCAACTGTCTTCATGACCAATGGAAAAAAATGTTTTCATCCACCCATTCACCCAGGGAAATTCATCACATGCTTTGGGTGGACATGCCTTCAACTTACTGAGAGATTTGAGGCCTCTTAGCTACTCTTTTTTTTTTTTTAATTTTTAAGCAATCGGGGTTAAGTAACTTGCTCAAGGTTACACGGCCAGTCATTTCTGGGTGTGGTGCTGAGTGTCTGAGCCTGGGATTCGATCTCCAGGTCGTCCCAACACTGGAGCCTGTACTCTTACTCGCTGAGCCACCTGGCCGCCCCTCTCTTAGTTACTCTTAACCTGGTTTAGCCTGTCTGCTGAGATGGTTAACCAATTTGTGGTCTCTGAGCAGGCTACAGCTTTTTGGAGCCAGAGGTGAGAGTTGGGTGAAGGTGGACACCACAGGTGGATGAGCAGCCCTGAAAAGGGCTCAGCAAGCCTTTACTCCATAGGGGTTAGTCTTCCCTAATGCCCCAAGTGTAAGGTCATGCAATGTTTAAAGGTAAGTGAATACAGGTGGGAGAGATAGATTGGTAGAATAAGGAGGAATGAAAGATTGGGGAGAGGTCATTTAAGAATCAAGACTAGATTTTATGTGAGTGTTGAAATGGGACAAATGTAAAGACAGGAGGTTGTGGTCAGACAATAGGATTTAAAACTTCAGGGTGGTTGAGATGATGCCATTCTGAAATAGTGAAGTCATGAATCTAAAGTGTGGTGATGAAGGAGGTTTTCTAAAAAGATGAAGATACTGAAAAACTTGAAGTAGGGTGAAGGTGGAGGCCATAAACCAGGTATGAAAGTCATTAGGTGAATTGAGACAATGACCTGGAAGTCAGTAGGTTATGGCAATAAGAATGAAGGGTGTGTGGGTCAGGGATGCAGGTGATGAACAGATGAATGGAATTGGATGAAACAAAAGGATGTCATGAGATGGTGCTAATTAAATCGTCTAAAAGAAGTTGTGGAAAGTAAGGACTGTGATACCTACTTCCCCTAACTTCACAAAATGGGTGTCAGTGAGGGAAAGGGTAAAAGCAGTGACCATGAAGGACAAAATTGCAAAAGATGTGGTGTCTTCAGGGGAGACTCTTGGTTCAGTTAAACCCAGGAGGTAAAAAGTCCAGGAAAGTTCCGAGATAGAGAGGAAATTTGTAGGGGGGGGGCTCAAGTTTGAAAGAAACCATTAAGCATTCTAGGCAGCTCTGGATCAGGTAGGTCAGGAGAGGAACAGGACTCATCTTACTACTTGCCTCATTTTAAAATAAATGAAAATTATAATGAGTATAGATTAGAATTCTACAACTTGTAATACTTGATTCTACAAGTTTATAAAGTCATTGAAGGCAAGGGCTATTTATTTTTTTATTTAACTTTTAAATATTTTTACCTTTACCTTGATATCTAGTTAGTCAATAAATATTTTTTTTAGCACCTACCATGTGCCAAGCACTGTACCTATAGCTTTGCTTGGTCATTTTCAGTTGTGTTCAACTATTTTTGTCCCTCTTTGAAATTTTCTTGGCAGAGATGTTGGAGTAGTTTGCTGTTTTCTTTTCCAGCTCATTTTAAAGATGAAAAAATGGAGACAGGCAGAGTTAAGTGACTTGGCCAGGGTCACACAGTTGGTAGGTGTCTTAGGCTGGATTTGAACTCAGGAAGATGAGTCTTCCTGATTTCAGGACCAGCATTCTATTCACTGCACCACCTAGATGCCCTGTACCTACCATAATGACTAACATACACCAAGTGCTGAGTAAGCATGGATTAAATTTAACAAAAAAATGCTGTTTGACCACACTGTGAACTAAGATAACCTCTTAATTTCTTTCCCATACCTATAATTTTATGGTGTATGTTTCCTTTAAAAAGTAAAACAAAATTAAAAAAACAATACTCATATAATTTCCTCCCCTTCCTTGCTGCTATTTCCATTCTCAAAGTGGGAAGAGAGGGTCATTGGCCCTGGTCTAACTATTTTTGCCACTTTGTTAATGCTTGGGATCCTTACCACAATTTACCAAAAAAAAAAAAAAAACACCCAATGATTTGCTTACCATTACACAATCATCATAGAGAAAGTGAACAGGAGTCATACCAAAACATTCTTCAGCAGTTCTTTCCTTAAGATGTGTCTCTGTGTGAAACAGAAAATGAGGGAGATGATTTGTCTAATGAAGAAAAGCTGGTGGTATTCACATTTAGAATTTCCTGTCAAGTGTTCATTTTAGCTCCTTTGGTTAAGAGAGGAAGGACTGGGACACTGCTGTAGCTACACCCTGCTACGAGACTGTGAGAGCTGAAGGACAGGGATGGAAGGACTTTCAGAATTGAGTTTGGAGGGAGTTCCAGACAAGGAAGAAAGGGGTGAGAAGAGGACTAGGAATTCTTGCTCTAAATCACAAGGAAGATCCAAAATGGCAGAATAATAGAAATAAAGAGAGTGAGCTCCTCTCTTGCTATACCAAACTTCTCCAAACAGATGTAGAAAGGGCACCAGAACTATTTCTCATTGGGAAATCCAAGAAAAAAATACAGTCCATCATTTTTTCAGCCCGGATTGGTGTATGGAGGCAGATACAGAGGTCTATGGACACCAGGGAAAGGGTTTAGTTAAGAGCACATAGAGCAAAGGATTCTAGTAGCTGGGGACTGTGCCCAGAGACAAGATGAGGTCCCAGACTTATAACAAGGCATCATAACCAATTCTGGGTTACAGAGCCAGGGCAGGCTGAAAAAGGGACCCATGCCCATGGGTGTTAGTCTAAGGTATGTAATGATAATGGTTCCTAGACTGTGTATTGAACTGGGACCAAGTTCAGAAGGAAACAATGAATGAATAGTTTTTACCCCAGGTGGAGAAGAGGGAATCAGTTTCAGCTTCTAACCTAATCTTAATCTACGGAGGAATTTAACAGATTAAAATATATGTCATGTACTTGCAGGGTTCAGACCATGGGGAAGGCAATCTGACTTTCCTCTGGATCAGACCACATTGGGAACATTAAAGGCTTGCTGGTCCCCAGACCCAAATGTCCCTGAAAGTCTGAAATAACACACCACTCAATATCCCCAAGAAATCAGAAGCAGAATATGCCTGACATTACTTCCAGAAGTGTGGCAGAGTCTAGTCCTAATAAAAAGCCCAAAGTTAGAAAGTACTCTGGAAGGATGAACAAACAAACAAACAAAAATCTCACAATTAAAAATTTTATAGTAACAACTTTCAGGAAACAAACCCAGAAGAAGAGAATGACTCCAAAAATTCTACAAGCAAAGCCTAAAATAAGAATCCTGTTTGGACTCAGATTTAGCAAGGATTCCTGAAAGAGCTGAAACCAGAGTTTTAAAAAACAGTGTAAAATGTTGGAAGTTTTCTGTTTTTTTTTAATAAATTAAATAAAAGAGATAGAGAGAAAATGATAAAAGGGAGAGCTGTATAAGAAGAAATATTGGAAGGAGAGTTGATAACTTGGCATGATTTGGTACAAAACATTGCACAAGCAACAATCTCCCTGAAAATTAGAATGGGTTATTTAGAAATCAATGATCTTATGAGGTAGCAAAAAATATTAAAGAAATATTAAAAAATTAAAAGACTGAAAAAAGTACGAAAAAATAAGGCACCTCATAAAAAAATTAGTGACCTAGAAACAGATCAAAGAAAAAAAATCAGACTCTCCAGACAATGTAAAAACCATGAATTAAAAAAACAGAAGAAGCCTAGATATAATGTTTTGTTTTGTTTTGTTTTGTTTTGCTTTTTGGAGAGGGGAAGGCAGGGCAATTGGGATTGAGTGACTTCCCTAAGGTCATATGGCTGGTAAGTGTTAAGTGTCTAAAGTCAAATTTGAACTCAGGTCCTCCTAACTCCAGGACTGGTGCTCTATTCACTGCGCCACCTAGCTGCCCCTAGATATAATATTTTTAAAAATCAGAAAAGAAGAATGTCCAGATCTCATAGCACAAGATAGGAAAGATATATATGTGTGTGTGTGTTATCTCCTAAAATAAACCTCAAAACAAAAAATCCCAGGAATATTATAGCCCAAATTAAGAGATTTCAAGTAAAAAGAAAACATCTGCAAGCAGTCAAGAGAAAAAAATAAAGTAGTAAGGAAACAATATCATACAATTTTGTAACCACTACGTTAAAGTAGTAGAGAGTTTAGAATATTACATTTCAGAAGCTAAAGGATATTGACTTACAACAAAAAGTAGCTTAGACAGAAAAACCGAGTATAATCCTACAAAGAAAAAAATGCATATTTAATGTAAGAGACAACTTCCAAGCTTTCCTGATGAAAACATCAAAGCTGCTTAAAAGTTTCAAGTTCAAACAGAGGAGATAAGAGAAGTATAAAAAGGCAAAAACAAATGAACAATGATAATGAACTAAACAAGGATAAATTGTCTGTATTCTAACACTGAGAAATGATGTACATGTCCCTTTTGAATCCTATCATCATCAGAGCTTATAGAAGCAGTTGAATGAAATAGAAAACCTGGGAGTGGTTTTATAATACTTAAATGATTTTAAAAGAAGTATGGAAAGAGGGGAAAAGGAATTAATTGAAATGGAGAGAGAAAGGAAGAGCAAGGAAAATTCTATCTTAATTAAAGTAAAAGTCTGTAAAATAAGGAGGGAAAAGTGAAAGATATAGCAGAAACTCTAATTTCACTCATCTGAATTGGTCTAAGGAGAGAAACATGCACACACAGTTGAGTATAGACATCATTTCACTTAATAGGAAAATAGAAAAGTGGAAAAGAGGGAATAAGATGGAGTCTAGATGAAGGGGAGTGATTGTTCCTTAACAAAACAAAGTTGGTGAATATATAAAAATATAGCTTTGTTTGAAGTGGCAAAGAATGTGAATTTAAGGGAGTGTCCATCAATTAGGGAATGGTTGAACAAATTATGGCATATAAGTTGATGGAATACTATTGTTCTGTAAGAAATGATTAAGGGAATAGTTTCAGAGAAACCTAGGAAGATGTATGAACTGATGTAAAAGGAATTGAATGGAAGCAGGGGAACACTTTATGCAATGATCAACATTTTGTAAAGACTTTGGAACTTACAAATTTTGATCAGCATATAACCTTGATTACAGAGGACTAAGGATGAAACATACTGCCCACACACTTACAGAGATATGAAAAGATTCAGACTACAGACTGAGGACATATGTATGTTTATGTGTAATATACATGCATGTGTACATAATATGTCTCATATATGCATGTGTATATATATATTATAAACACATTCTTTTTTCTTTTAGACATGTCCAATGTTTGACTATTCATATTTATGACAAGGATTTATTTTTCTTTTTTCTCAATTGAGGTAGATCATAGTTGAGGAAGACTGGGTAGATTCTTGCAGATTAAAAAAAAATTAAATCATGTGTCCAGTTCCTATCTCTATTTAGGCTTATGGTAAAGGTGGGGAGGAGGGGCATCCTGACAATAAAGTCAAAGGATTATATGGCAATTATCACCACTTCATGCTGAGCAAATGGTGAAAAGTCAGTCTGTGTCAGTAGTGTTTTACCCTGACACTATAGCATTTCCACTTGCAGTTTTCCTATTTCTCTGATTTGTTTCCAAATGGAAAGGGTGTTGGTAAGATGAATAAAAACTTAAGCCTGGGAAGAAGTTGATGGATGGATGGCTCTGGGTGGTAGAATGGAAAAAATCCTTTTCAGGAAAGTATCCAGATTACTAACTGGAAAAGGGTGGGTAGAAAAACTCATCTCAGTAGAAAAAAATGTATGAATAATATGAAAGTCAGAGCTTGGGATGTTTGAGAGTTAAGGTGAGGGCAAGAGGCTCAGTCACTATGCTAAGACTGAGATGATCTATTGCGTAGAATGTAAAGATTGGAAGCAATATCAGAAGTCATTCACTCCAACCTTCACATACATTGAGCACTTAATTTTTTTCATTCATTCTCTCAACCCAAATTAAAATTGGAATTGCTTTGGCATCTACCTAATAAGTCATCCTTTGTCCTTTGCTTGAAGTCAAACTGACAAGCATTTATTAAGTCCCTGCTCTATTTCAGGCACTGTGGTAAGCATTGGGGATTGGGAGAGTAACCCACTCTCTGCTTAGGCATCCTATTCCACTTTGAGGAATCGTGAATTATTAGGAAGTTTTCTAACATAAGGCCTAAATTGGTGTCTACAATTTCTCTCCATTGGTCCTGGTTTTTTCCCCTCTAGGTCTGGACAGAACAAAACTAATGCTCCTCCCAAGTTACAACTTTTCAGATATTTGAAGACAGATATCATGCCCATTCCTCTTTGTCTTGCCCATTCACTTGAAATAATAGAGCCAATATACTGAACAAATCCTTTGATCCCCTGTTCCATTGTTTGCTCTAAAGAAAGAAAAAATATATTAAGCAAGGCTAAAATAATAGAATGACATTGGGAGAACTTGCCTCTAAAGTCCAAACCTTCAGGTAACTAATTTGGGGAAAATCAAAGAAAAACAAATAAATCTTCTGAGTTAGCTTTCAGATATGTCCCTAATGAAATGACCTTGGAGTTGGTCATTAACCCTAAAACAATTTCCTGCCTATGTAACCATGAATATCAGAAAGCTTTTGCAGTCCCTTCCCCTGGAGTTGTCACAAAGTCATTTCCCATTTCTCTGAAGAGATGTCGCTGTATTTGTATCAATGTTCATACACAGTGGCTATTCTTTTGGAATCTCTTCAAAAGGAAAGAGCACAGTTAGAACAGCAAGGAATAGTCTACCTGTCAGATCTGTTGAGAAGGGAAATATTCATGACCAAACAAGATACAGAGCATTATTAAATGCATAATAAATAATTTTGATTATATTAAGAGGTTTTTGCACAAATAAAACCAGTGAAACCAAGATTAGAATGAAAGCTGAAAAATGATCTTGACAGCAAGTGCCTCTAATAAAGGTCTAGTCTCTCAAATATATAGAGAATTGAGTCAAATTTAGAAGAATACAAGCCATTTCCCAATTGATAAATGGTCAAAGGACATCAATAGGCAGTTTTTAGATAAAGAAATCAAAGTTATTCATAGGTATATGAAAAAAGTTATCTAAATAACTTTTGATTAGAGAAGTGCAAATTAAAACAGATCTGAGGTACTGCCTCACACATATTAGATTGGCTAATATCACAAAAAAAGGAAAATGATAGATGTTGGAGAGGATTGGGAAGATTGGGAAATCAGTGCATTGCTGGTGCAGTAACTGTTACCTGATTCAATAATTCTGAAGGAAAATTTGGAACTATGCCTAATGGGCTATAAAGCTACACATAACTGTTGTTCTACCAATACCACTTTCAAATCTGTATCCCAAAGAGATCATAAAATTGGGAGAAGTACCTAAATGTGCAAAAATATTTATAGCAGCCCTTTTATGGTGGCAAAATATTGGAATTTTAGGGGATGCCCATCAATTGGGGAGTGGAGGAACAAGCTATGTTATATGAATGTAATGGAATAGTATTGTGCAATAAGAAATGACATACAGATTTCAGGGAAAAAAGACCATCGAAAGACTTGCATGCGTGAAAACATGGAAAGACTTGAACAGATGTAAAATGCAATGAGGAGAACCAAGAAAACATTGTACAGTATCAGCAAAATTGTGTGATGATCAATTAGGACTCAGTTCTTCTCAGCAACGCAATGATCCAAGAAAAATACAAAGGAAAATGCTGTTCACATCCAGATTAAAAAAAGAACTAACACACTCTGAATGCAGGTTGAAGTATGCTTTTTCCACTTACATTATTCTTTTTTTGTCTTTTTTCTTTTGATATATTTCTCTTTTCACAACTGTGACTAATATCGTAATATGTTTTACATGATAGCACATTTATAAACTATATCAAACTGCCCACTATTTTAAAAAGAGGGGAGGGGAATGAGGGAGGGAGAAACATTTGGAACTCAAAATCTTGTAAAAATCAATGTTAAAAATTGTCTGGACATGTAATTGAAGAAAAAATAAACAAAATACTGTTTAAAAAGGGTAAAAGTACATCAGCTGTAAAGTCCTATCAAGACGACCCTTTCAATTTTTCCACATATTCTTATAGCCAATGTTTTTATGATGCTCCAAAATTTGAAAAAAAAAAACCTTCATATATGTTCTCATTTGGTCTTCACCACTTTAATGAAAACAGTATTATTATCCCCAGATAATTCAACTGAAGCTCAGAGATGGGAGTGCTGCTGACTTCAACAAAAATTTTTTAAACTGCTCAACTCATTGCTTGACACCTAGTAGGCACTTAGTAAATATGTGTATGCTCCTTCCTACTTCTTCTAGACATGGCATGGAAGAAGAAGAGGAAAGAAATGGAATGCTGACTGGGAGTTGGAAGAGACTCAAGAGAAAAAGTTTTTCTTAAAATAGGAGAGAGATTGTTATTATAACCTTGGGGCTTTATATCCATTTCTGTACCCAACTATTGTGGCAAGGATACCGAAATACTGGCACACACCTGGAAATAATGATCAGAATGGCAAGGGGACTGAAATCTTGTCATAAGGAGTTCAGTTGGTGGTATGGGAGATGTCTACCTGCAGAAGTAAGTTCTTTGTTGAGGGGACTAGATAGGCATTCCATGGCTGTTTTCAAGTATTTGTCTTGTGGAAAACAGACTGATCTCACTTTTTTCTTTCTTTCTCTTTCTCTTTCTCATTCTCTTTCTCTCCCCCTATCTTCCAGAGGGAAAATCCAGGAGTGATGGAGGAGGGAGGAGTTACAAAGAGGCAACTTTTGACTTGAGGTCAAGAAAAACATCCACTCATTTAAAGGTACCTATAGTGAAATGGGCATCCTTGAAGTATTTTTCACTCAGCAAAAGCCTTCTAATGGAGTTTGGAAGACCATTTTTGGTATGATGTAAAGATCATTCATGCTTTAAGGAACTGGATGTCTCTGGGGCCCCACTTTTTGGTATGATGAAAAGATCATTCATGCTTTAAGGAATTAGGTGTCCCACTTTTGCTTCAATTCTGTGATTATGAGACTGTTTCTTATTACTTGACATTCCTCTATTGAACACAGTCAAGCTCTTCTAGATTTTTCCAATATATTTACTAAATTTGACTTTATATGATGTCCCTTCACTAATATTGGTAATGCTTATATTTTAAGCAATATTAATCAAGTTTCAAAATATATTGACTATCTCCAAGTTATTTCTAACAGATGTAATGTTGTTGTAGATGCAGTCACTATCATAGAATCAATCACATTCCCTGAAGTACCCTAACTTCCCAGTTTAGTCATCTCCCAGAACTGATGCCTCCACTCTATCTTACTTACACAGACATGTAGCTACAAGACAGTCATACCCCTGATCTTGCCATTCCTCAGAAGCATTCCATTCTCATGTGGATGAATATTAAATTTCCTTTATCTGACCATAATCTCGTATTATCCCATCTTTCCTTCTGCAGCAGTGCTCCTGATCTTGGTCTTCCTTCCCACTATGACCTTTCATCCTCAACTCCTCATTCTTTCCCAAGTTATCACTCATGAATTGACTATACTCTCTGAAGAGTAGGTTTATCACAGTCCACTGTTGAATCAACTCTCCACTATCTTATATACTCAAATCCCTTAAAACCTTATTCTACCATCAATCATTCCTTCCTAAACTGTAACTTTGGATTATTCCTGCCACTCCCAGCTATTGATCTTATCAATGTACTGCTAAATAGAGCCAGAGAACATTATGGAACTCTCCTGACTGGTTTCACTATAAATTTACATTACATAATCTCAACTGGGTCCTTACTACACCATGACAATGCTTTTTTTGTATCCCTCAGGCTCCTCTACCTCTCATAGAAGAAAATAAGATGCAGCAGCAGCAACAACAACAATAATCCTGACTTCCTTTTCCTTCAAGTCCCAGTCTAAGTTCCATTTTCAGCAATAAGTTTTTCCCAGTCTTCCTTAACTGAATTGCCTTCTCTCTGAGGCTATCCTCTAAACAGGGCTGCATATCTCTTGTTTTACATGGTCATATACATTAGACTGTGACCTTCTTTGGAGCAGAGACTCTTTTCCTCCCATTTCATGTATGCACACTGGGGAGTGCTTAGCACAGTGCCTAGCTACATAGTTGGCAGTTAATAATTGCTTGTTGACTCTCGACTAAGAGAGCTCCTTCCTGGAAGGTCTTATGTGGATTGGTCCATTAAGTAGCATAGTCTCACTGCTATGATAGAAAGGACCAGTTTCAGGAATGTGATGGTAAGGGCAAGGTGACCTCATCCCTGCAGGCTTTCCCAGGGAGTGTTTGAGAAATGCTTCTGTTTTGTCTTCCGTGCAACAAGGAACTTTTCTCTCTGCACGCCCTTGAAGTCCCACCCTTCTCTGCCTTTGAAGCCACTGTCCATCTGACATGACAAATGGCCTTTGCCAGCCTGATGGCTAATTACGTCAAGGGGAAAAAGCCTCAGATCTTGGCGGTGTCACAATTAAAAGCATATGCTTCCACTAAGGCATTCATCCACTTCAGAACTTCTCCCAGATGAAAATTCCACTTGAATTTATTTCCATTTCTCTTTCCATTTTCAACCTATGGAAAACCACTTTTCCATCCATCAATAGGAACTGTGGCTTGTCTTTCTGCATGGGGAAGGTTGCAAAGAGGTTGAGGAAAGTGCATTCTCTTTGGAGTTCAAGCACTGGATTCAAATCCTGCATCCCTTAATTACTGTGTTGTTCAATCACTCCTGTCCAACCCCATCTGGATTTTTTGTTTGTTTGTTTTTTTGGCAAAAACACTGGAGTTGTTTGCCATTCCCTTCTCCAGCTCATTCATTTCATAGATGAGAAAACTGGGGCAGATAGAGTTACATGTAGGAGGTTCAGGGGCCATCTAATCCAACCCATATTTAAAATGAAATAATATTTGTCAAGCTCTTACTTAGCACAGGGCTTGGTACATTGTAGGCATTTAAGAAATGCTTGTTACCTCACTCGATCCATTGCTGGAAGGAATCCTGACAGTAATATACTCAGCAAGCGGTGGCTCGGTCTCTGTTTGAAGACCTGCCACAAAGGGGAACTCACCATCTCCTGAAGTAGCCCATTCCACTTGGGGACAGCACTCATTGCATGGAAACTTTTCTTCATATCAAGACCTAAATTGACTTTTTGTGACTTCCCCCTGATTCTGCCTTCTGTTGCCCAAAAAGAACAAGACTAGTCTCTCATCTCCCTACCAGGACCTTCAGACTCTTTAAGAAAACTCAAATTTCTCTGAATACCCTTTTCCAAGGTAAACATCCCTCATTTGGAAATAGATCTTCAGATGACATAAATGCAATTGTTTTGCCTTCTTCATTGTTCTCTGGCTGCTTTCCTACTCATTGATTCCCTTAGTAGATCATGGCCCTGAGAAATGTCCACAGCAACACAGTTAAGGTCTGATGAGAAAAGAAAATATCAGGAATTTCACTTCCTCCCTCATGAAAGTTATCTTGGAGCAGGCCAGGCTCCTATCAGCTTTTTAGGATGCCCCATGATCCCTCCCTGAGCTTGCAATTCCAAAGTCCCAAGATCTGTTTCAGAAAAAAATGCTGCCTAACCATGCTTCCCACATTTTATACATGTGAGACTGATTTTCACACCCAGTTTTAAGGCTTTACATTTAGCACTACTGTACCATCCTTTTTGATTCAGCACAATTGATTTAAGCCTCTCAAGATCTTTTTTATTTGGGGGGGGGGGTGTCTGGAAAATTAGCTCTCTCTCCTAGCTTTGTATCACCTGTAAATTTGATGAGTGTGTCTTTTCTGCTTTTATCTAAGACACTAATTAAAAAAAAAAAAGATCTGGTAGCAGAGAGTCAAGCACAGATTCTGGCTGCCTCGCTGGCTTCTTTTTTGTTCCTTCTCATACCAGGAATTCTTTGGGTGTCCCCAGTGAGGGAGCCCATGTTGACTAAAAATATATACTAATCAAATCCTTGAGAAATAACCATTGACTTTAATTGGCCTTGCATTGGGGAATGTTGGGAGAAGGTGAAAATATTCTTAGTCAATGCCAAGTCAGTGGGACACTTGCTATATATAGTCTGGACTGAAAAAAGAATTAGTAATCGTATACTTAGGACTTTCCACAGTATTTTTTCTTTTTCTTGGGTACTGAAGTTAAATTACTTTAGGAGGAAAAAAAGTAAAGTTACCATGAGGTCATCTATTCTTGCTAAATATAAGTATAAAGGGCTTTAAGAGACTTAATTCTCAAGTGTCTACTCCTAGGCTCCATTCCCTCTTTCTTCAGTGCAAAAGAGCCAGCCTTTCCCTTGAGAAATCTCACAGAATAAAGGATGGGCCTTGTCACTGACATCAACACTTAACAAACATGGGATAAGCACCCTCAGTGTACAGTGGGGGTGAGAGGATGGAGTAGAGGAAGGACAAAGTGACCCAAAGTTATGCGGGTTTATAAGTCAGTAGCAGAGGGTTAGACATGTACACAAATAACTCTAAATATGAGACTAGGCCAGTGGATTCAGAATGTGTAGGTTCAAAATTGCAGATGTTCAGTCCTGTTTTGAAACAATTGCTTCCCTTATTACTCCCAAAGTCCTTTTCTCATTGGTTCATTTATCCCCTCCCTACTGAAAAGTCTATCTACATCCTCTCCTACCGAGCCAGGTAACCAAATTGCAGAGATCTCAGGCTGTACTTTGAGAGGCAACATCGTGTTGAGAAGAGCGAGGACTCCAAATGAGGAGTACCCTGGTGATTAATCTTGCCTTGGGTTCTTATTAACTGTGTGAACTTGGGTAAATCCCTCACCTTTCAATTTGTCAATATTTAAAGGGATTTAAAACTTTTAAAGCACATGACAGTAATCGTTAACAGATATGTTATTATCATTGGAGGGAATAATCACATGGGCAAATTCACAGACCCAAAGAAGGAGAACATAATCTTTTAAAATATTATTTATTTACTTTAACATTTAAAAACCCAATATGTAAAAATAGTTAATTGTATAATCATAATAAACCCATAACAGTATTAGTTAGCCTCATTCAGCCCACTAAGACTTGCGGGTAATTTGTATGCATTGTTGAATCTTAGAGTGACTGAAGTAAATGCTGAAGGTCCTTTTCTCATCCAGATTTTGCAGATGAGAAATGATAGATGCATCATGTCAACATATACAGTGTGCAGAAAGTCTTTGTGTGCAGTCTTCAGCTATTGAAATTTAAGTATCATTTAAACTTAAAATTGCATTAAGACTTCTGAGTCACTATGTTTTAAGTGAGAATTTGTATAAACTATGGAGAATTATTTGAAAATAAGATATAAAAATTTTAATATAACTTTAGAAGAAGCCAGTCTATTAACCAATCTATCAGGACAAATGGGATGCAGTGGGACTTAGTACAAAACATAGTGGAGAGTCAATGGACCTGGCCTTAAGTCTGAACTCTATTACATACAAGCCATTTGATGTCGACAAATACCTTCACCTCCCAGACTTCCTCTTCCTCTTCTGAGAATCAGAGAGTTAAACTGAATGAACCCTGAAGTTCTATGATGCTATTAGACTGCAAACTCTTGGAGGACAAGGACTGCTCTTACTTTCTCATGTTTGTATCTTTCATAGAGTCAACACTTAATAAATGTTTGGTGAATTAAATTTAAGTAAAGCACTTTCTATACTTTTGGAAGATGAGTTAAAGGGAAATAATTCTTAGTGTGGACATATATCACATTAAGGTTTTCAAAGCACTTAACACATGTTATCTGATTTGATCCCTGAAACAACCCTGTGAGGTAAGTGCTGTCCCATAATCTGCCCTTTACAGAAAAAGAAACTGATGCAATCCACATCCAGATTTAAAAAAAAAAACAAAACTGATGGGTTCTGAGTGCAGATTGAAGCAGATTTTTTCCACTTACCTTATTCTTTTTCACATTATCCCCCTTTCATCTGTTTCTTCTTTCACAAGTATGGCTAATATGGAAATATGTTTTACATTATACCACATGTATACCATATCACATTGCCTACCACTTTTGAAAGAGGGGAGGGGACAGAAGAAGGGACAAAAATTTGGAACTCAAAATAAATGCTAAAAATTGCCTTGACCTATAATGGGGGGGGAGGGGGAATGAAATGCTATTTAATAAAAAGAAGACACTGATGCAGACAAAAGTTTACTGATGGTGGGGTAGCTCAGCCAGGAAGCCTCTGAGGCTGCTTTTGAACTCTGGTCTTTATCCTCCAGACTCAGCCCTCTGTGCACTATGGCACCCCTAGAGGTCTCACAAAGAATCAGCTCTTCCTGACTCCAGGTGCAATGTTCTGTGCATTTTTCCACTGAGGCAACTCAAGAAATCCTAGTTTAATTATCTAAGTCATTTAACAAAATTGAAGTAGTCATATAATTTATTTACTGACAGAAGATTACTAAAGCTGATGAAAAGTTCCAAGTCAGTTTATGGACAGAGTTCATATATCCAGGTAGAGGGAAGGCTCTCATAGCAACCAGATGTAAGAGATGGAAAGGACCTCAGAGGTCATCTAGTCCCACCTTCTCACTTTACAGATGAGAAAACAGAGGCTCAAGGTTAGGAAATTACTTTCCCAAGGTGGCAAACACCTTGGCAGTATTTAACCCTCCAGTACTCTAACTGGCAGCTAGATAACACAGTGGATATAACATTGGACCTGGAGTCAGGAAGAATTGTGTTCAAATAGGGATTCTGACAGTTACTAGCTGTGCGACCCTGGACAATCACTTAATCACAGTGTATTTCAGTTTCCTCAACTGTAGAAAAAAAAACACATAATAATAGCACTTATGTCCCAGGGTTGTTGTGATGATCAAATGAAATGATATTTGTCTAAGTTCTTAGCATAGTGCCTAGGACATAGTAGGTACTTGATAGATTTATTTTCTTTCTCTCCCCTCCTCTAACTCCTAATTTAGAATTGTTTGTACTATAATATCCTGGCTCCTTTTAAAAAAAATTACATTTTTATTTAAAGCTTTGAGTTCCAACTTCTATTCTTTCTCCCTTCCCTCTCCTCCCCCCTCCCTGAGACAGTAAGTAATCAGATACAGGTTATCCATGTGCCATTATTTAAAACATTTCCACATTAGTAATTTTGTACAAGAAGACTCAAATAAAAGAAAAAAAGAAAGTGAAAAATAACCTGTTTCAGTGTGTTCAATCAGTTTCAGTTCTTTCTCTGGAAGTGGATTGTAGTTCATCTTGCCTCCTTTGGAATTACCTTGAATAATTGTATATCTGAAAGCAGCTAAGTCATTCACAATTCTTCTTTGAACAATGTTGCTATTACTGTGTACAACATTATCCTGGTCCTGTTCACTCACTTTGCATCAGTTCATATAAGTCTTTCCAGTTTTTTTTTTTCTGAAATCATCCTGCTTGTCATTTCTTACAGCACAATAACATTCCTTTATAATCATGTATTGTTGAGGACCATAGGCCAGCGGGACTCTGACCCTGATGGCTGAATAAGACCCCTCAGGTGAAGGGCTCACTTCCAGAACTGGATCAGTTCCCCATCCACCAGAAAAAGACCTCAAGCTCACAGGATTTACACCCTCGCCCCTGGCCCGGGAGCACTATAGTGCAAAATGTCCACAGGGGAAAGTGATTAGGAAGCATCCTACAAAAGGCTTGCACTTAACGACAATAAAGGTGACTATTTTAAACCTCTCTTTGAGTGCCCATCTTTCTTTTAACTCATCCTCTCACAGCCTCTGGGTAGATAACTGGGAAACTGCCGGGCTCCCAATTCTCTCCCAATTCTCTCCCAGCCCTACTGTGGCACAACAGGGATCCCCACATTTTCTCAGCTCTGCCACTCAAGGCAGGGTTCCCCTAACTTGGCCTGTCACAATGTACCACAGCTTGTTTAGTCATTCTCTAGTTGATGGACATCCCTTTGAATTCCAATTATTAGTCACTACAAAAGACCTCCTATAAATATTTTTGAACTAATGGGTCCTTTCCTCCCACTTTTCTCTGTTTTGGGAGGATGTATTTGGAAATACACCTAGTAATAGCATTACTGGAACAAAGGGAATGCACAGTTTGGTTGCCCTTTGGACATAGTTCCAAATTGCTGCCCAGAATGATTATATCTGTTCAGAACTCCACCAATGGTGCTTTAGTGTCCCAGTTTTCCCACTCCCTCCAACATTAAACATTTTTTCTATTTTGTCATATTATTTCTTCTGATAAGTATGAGGTAGTTCCTTGGAGTTGTTTTAAGTTGTTTGTCTCTGATCAATAAGTGATTTAGAACATTTTCATATAATTATAGATAGCTTTGGTTTCTATGAAAACTGCCTGTTCATATACTTTGACCATTTATCACTTGGGGAATGACTTATATTTTTATAAATTTGATGCAGTTCTCTATATATTTGAAACTCCTGTTTTTAAATGAGGATTAAAAGAAATCAACAAAAAGCCATCAGTGTGACTCTATTTTGTCTTGCTTAGAACACATTGGAAGATTGTGGGGGTTTTTTTATATCATAGAAAGGTCATAATAAACTGAAGTTTCCAGAGGAGAACAGCCTGGGATAATAAGTAGCTTTAAAGAATGGTCAAAAGAACTTTATGTGTTTATCCTAGTGAAATCTTGATTGTGTGTGTGTGTGTATGAAGATAATGACTGTCTTTTAGGATAGCTTGAGTGGTGAGAAAGAAAGGGCACTAGATGGCTTGGATTGAAGGGGAAAAAATCAAAATCATAAAATTAAAAATCTATGTTAGCTATGCACAGATTTGACTTCCAAAGTCACTGGCATCAATTTTGCAAGGGCATTTTTCCCAGTTGGGTGTCCCCACTGCAGGGCAAACTGGTGACTCTTGTGCAACTCAGTAGTTGGTCTATGAGAGTCGCCATGTCTCAAAAATTCATCACCAAGAAGTTGACATGGTAATGAACCATTGCATTTTGTTTAGCTGGAACTTGGACAACAGACATACATTCAGTACATCCCTGGGTGCACATTGGTCTGTGGAAAGTGGATTTCAACCCTTTTTGGTCCTAGAAGGCAAAACTAGAAGAAATAGGGGAGACTTTCAGAGAGTCACATTTAAGGTATGAGTAAAAATAAACAAGCAAGCCAACAAACCAGCAATGACAACAGCTCTCTAACCATGTGAGCTGTCCAGAAGTGGAATGGGCCACTTTAGAAGGCTGTGGGTTTCTCTTGACTCAAGATCTTCAACAAAACTTGGTTACTGTATATTAGGGTTATTGGAGAAGAAATCCTTTGTTTAGTTTGGGGTTAAGTGAGGTGACCTCTGATTCCCTTCCAGCTCAGAGATTCTAAGATTCTGTAAAACCTATGCCATTTCAGAAAATTATTCAAGACCACCCATGAAATGTCAATTATTTCTTTTGTCCAACCTCCATTTAAAACCTCGGCAAACAATAGAAGCAGTAAAAGAACCAAAAACAATAAGAAAAACAATAGAGAAATAAAGTGAATCAAGGATGTTTCCTAAGAGGCTAGTTCTATTTTCTGAAGATATACAGAAAGACAAATGCAGTGGATTGGTTAAGGGAGCTGAAAGATCAACCAAATGAAAAAGTAAGAAGGAGAAGAGAAAAGGGTCCAGGACAATTTGTTACCTATGGACCATGAATTCAAGTCTGTGCTGGGTAGTTTTAGAACGGAGTGTTGGGAATAAGTTGAGGGAGATGGAAGTCATCAGTGAGGGGCAGAGAATGGGGTTGGAAGGATGGTAGCTGCGTGTTCAAGATCACTGGGATGCAGAAGATATAATGGGGTGTGATTTTGTTAATCATTGAGAAATAGGTTCAGGTAGGTTATTATTATCTCCAGAGATTTTTGCCTAAGAGTCAAGGCTTCTCAGGATAGTCTCATAGAAGTGTTCACAGTACACATGGAAAAAAAATCTGAGTACTTTAGGAAGATCTAATCTCAATATGAGTCAATACGGAGATGTGGCAGGCAAGAATAGGAATGCCAGCTTGGGCTATATTGAGAAAGTCACAGTATCTGAGATCAGTGTGACTCTATTCTGTCTTGCTTAGAACACATCTCTGAAAGATTGTGTTGTTTTTTTTTTACATCATAGAAAGATCATAATAAACTGAAACTTCCAGAGGAGAAGAGCCTGGTATAATAAGTATCTTTAAAGAATGGTCAAAAGAACTTTGTGTGTTTACCCTAGTGAAATCTTGATGGTGTGTGTGTGTGTGTGTGTGTGTGTGTGTGTGTGTGTGTGAAGATAATGACTGTCTTTAAGGATTGCTAGAGTGGTGAGAAAGAAAGGGCACTAGATTTGTTTTATTTCTTCTCAGATGTTAGAACTAGAGACTATGGATGGAAGTTGTCAAATGGAAGTGTTTAAGTCAATGAAAGGCAAGATTTCCTAATAATTAGAGCTTTCCAAGTATGGCATGGGCTACCCGCAGGAGGTCCACACTCATCTCTCCTTGGCCATTGTTAAGCAGATGCTGGCTTACCAGTTATTTGGAATGTTGTAGAAAGGGTTTAAGGCAGGGATATTGGACCCGATAGCAGCTATCTGTCTCTACCAGTCTTGATATTCCATGATCTTGTGGCTCCATCACTAAAATTCTTGTGATTGTGTGTTACATAATGTTTAAAGAAGATATTCAGTTACTCTTTTTCTCTCCCTGTGGACATGAAAATAGGGTTATGATATTTTTCAGGTTTAATTTGCTTCATTTTTTTCTTCTCAGTCTCTGCCTAGTTAACTAATAGTAGATCCTGGTTTTGGACAAAAGCCCACTTGAAATACAATCTGGCATTCAGCCTTTGTAACCAAATGCCAAAACTACTAAAATCAATCATTCTCAATTGCAAGCAGCCATGATTTTATTGTAAACTTTAGATAAATCTGTGATTTTATGAAAAGCAACTGTTTTGTAAAAAGTTATCATTTCAGCATAATGATTTTCACAGAAAACCACTATGTTTAGTTCAGTGGTTTGCAAGCTTTTTGGCACTATGGAATCCTTCAGAATTACTGCCATATATGCTAGGATCTGACCCCTGTTTCTTGCATATTGTTGTGATGGGACCAGCTGTTGATGGAACATGAACACTAAACAAACTAGTTATGGCTGCCCTTTTCAAAGCACTCAGAGATGTGTGCCTCTTATAATCTGGGGTTCTGGGTTTGATGACTATAACTCCAAGGGTCCAAACTCAACATGAGTTATTCCTACAGTGAGGTAACTCATCAATTTGATGAAAAAAGTCATTCCTGAAGCCATATGTGACTAGAAACAAGTCCCCAATATTTCTGCTCAAATTTTGCACTTTTCAGCCAACTTGAGATGGACTGTTAAAGCAGAGCCTGAGTGACTACCTGTTGAGGATATCATGAAGTGATTGATGATTTTGATGCTGGTTCCAGATTGTTTTACATAATCACTGAGAGACTATGCAATGCAGGTTCTGTAACTCTTTAAATCTCACATAAAGGGCATGAGCAGGCAAAGCCTGGCCAACTTAAGAAGATTAAAGGATGTATATCACCTAGAGGGCAAAGGAGAGGGACATTGGAGTTTTGATAAAGTTGTATTATGTAAGCAACATGGAAATAGGAAAAAGAATCAAAGTAGGTTATCATTAAAGAAATGTATGGCTGAAAAGGAAAATCTGCTGGTCATATGCCAACAGTGAGATGAGTAATGGAGAACCCCTGTGCTTTGCTGCCATCCTTGGGGGAGGGTCACTGGCAGATCACAGGTTTATTGAATTGAGTAGAAGATGAGACCTTTTTTCTATGTTTCAAGATATCTACCCTATAAAAACTAAAGAAATCCCCACTGATACAATTTTTGGAAGATTAATAACATCCTTTTGTTTGAGTGTGAAAAGCACCTTTCCTCTTTAAGACTTCTTGTTTCATTGCAACCATGTTAATGATGACTGAATTATGTCTAAAATAGACCTTAGAACTTGGTCCTCAGAAGGAAGCAGGGAGAGGTGAATGTTGAGGCTAGAGAAGTACTAGGGCTGAGGAATCTCAGAGAAGGGCTCACTCCAACAACAAACGAGAGAAGAGGACCCGATTATTCACACAGCCCTTCCTGCATTCACATCATAGTCCCCCCATGGCTGTGGAACAGTGCTGGTAAAAAGAGACACAGACAGAAATCTCAGCAAGGAATAACCTAGTGAAAATTTTGTGGATACAGCCTCCTGGAAAGAAGGTCACAGGTTTGGAGGTGAAAGGGTCTCTTCAAGAAAAATGATCACCTAAAAATCTCAACAAATAGAAAAAGAAATGTCTTGAAGAGAGGGTAAGAGATGCATTTGCCAAAGGTCACAGGTAGTCTGTAGAAAACAAACAAGCAAACTATGACTTGAATGTAGGGCTTCTGAATGCATAGAGAATACCAAGTTTCCATGTTTCTTGACTAACTGTATTTTGAAAAGAAGCTAGGAATTCTGCAATGTTTATATGAATAGGGAGCACATTTCAGATGTAGAGGACCACTTTTTCATAAGGCAAAAAAGTGGGCAATAAAAGGCATGTCTAGTGAAGAACTAGTAGTCCAACGTGGCTGGAAAAAATAGAATCCATATGTATAGGAGATATGAAATATCAAGTCCTATGGAAGGTGAGGTGGCAGCCATATTGTGGAAGGCTTTAAATGACAGGCTGAGTACTTTGTGTTTGATCCTAGAAATGATGGTGAGGGAGCCATAGCCAACTTTTGATTGGGAGAGAGAATTGGTTAAAACCATCTGTTGATTAGGAATTTTGTCTTGTCATCTATGTAAAGGATGGATTGGAGAGGAGTGAGCCTGGAGGCAGAAAGACCCATCGGGAGGCTCTTGGAATAATCCACATGAGAAGTGATAATGATTTGAATTAGAGCAGTTACATGGTGATTAGAGGTAAGAGGCAAGATGAAAGATATTTCATAAAAGAATCAACAAGACTCGGAAACCAATTTGCTATGAGAGAGGGTGACATGGAAGAGTCAAGTAGAGCTTCAAGGTTGCACATTTTGGTGAATGGAAGGATGGTGAAAACATTTCACACTACCCCCCCCCCCAAAAAAAAATAAAACAACCAACAAGTGAAGTTTAGTGGAGAGGTGAGTTTAGAGGATATTGGGAGAGCTGTAGCTCACTGGAAAGGGAAGAAGAGCTGTCTTGTCTCTATATGGGTTCTAGTGTGACTCTTTTGTGGTTTCAGTTTTCTATTGGGTGAAATAAAATTTGTGCAAAATTGGATCTGGATTAGCTTTGGTGTTTGCATGAATGATGAGAGCCTTGTATTGACTCTACATACATTATGTATGAACTCTAGTCTGACTCTCTTGGGAAGAGAGCCTAGTTAAGGGGGAGCAGCTGGATCTGGAACTTAATAGAGTGGTTTGTGATTAGCTTCCCAAGATAGAACTTAGAGAAATCAGAGTTGGAATTTCAGGCTGAGTTACGCTTACTACTCCTTAAAGGCTTAACTTTAGTTCCCCAGGCTCCATATATGGTTATCCCAAACTGGAATAAGGAATACAATTTTGGATATGACCAAAGTGTTGTTTTGTTTTGCTTTACTTATGTATACATAATGATCTCATTTCATGCTCACAGCAACCAAAACTGGTTCTATTAATTAATTCCCTTTTTACGTATGGGAAGACTCAGGCTGAGAGAGATTAAGAGATGTCACTAGAATTACATGACCAGTGAATGTCCTTGGCTAGATTAAAACATGGGTCTTTCTGAAGACTAACTCAACACTTACTCCATGACACCACATAGCTTATTATGTTTATTTGTTGCTGGGAGGGAGGGGTTTCTAAGTAGGAGAATGGGAAATGAGAAAATCAGTAAGTAATGACATTATTATTAAAAGCAGAAAAGACTACATCAATAAGACATTTTCTTTTAGAGAGAAAATTTGTCCCAATGTAGCTCACTGTCCTAAATCTCAGTGAGGCTCTGCATTATTCATTTAAAAAATACTTATTTCCCATAGAGCAAGAAAACATTAATTTTGTGACTGTGGTCAAGTCTCTTAAATCTTCTGAGACTCTATTTCCCCATTTGTAAACTGTGAGTAATAGTAATTCTATTTTCAGTTGCGGAAAGAACTTTCTCTACAGACAGTTTCTATAGAGATGTGAGTTATTGTTCCTTATCTTTTCATGAATTAATTGCTTAACTAGAGCTAAGCCCCTCAAGAGTTTGACCATACTTCACTCAGCATTGCATTCCAGATACCTAGCATTAAATTGTAAGCTCCTTGAGGGCAGGGACTGTATTTTTATTATTTTTTGGAAACCTCACTGCTTAGCACTATGCTTGGTACTTGGTAAGAGCTTTAAAATGCTTATTGACTGAGACCAAGCAAAATGAGCTTGGGCATCATTGATGTAGTGGATGGAGGATACACTGGATTTGGAGTCCAATGTTTTGGGTTCACATTCCACCACGTATGCCCTTGGACAAGTCATTTCACTTGTCTGGGCCTCAGTTTCTTTTTCTGTAAGATGAGGCTATTGGACAAAAGACCTCATGGTCATTGGCATCTTGTAATACAGTATGAGCAGACCAACTATTACATAGTTTCTGTGTGTGTGTTTCTTTTTCTCCCTGCAGTTTTTCCAACACACCCTGAAGCCATTGAGTATGCCCCCTGCTTGGCCCCATTCAGAAAATCCCAGACCCATCATGCCATCATGAGTTTGTTGGGCTCTTTGCCTAGTCTAGACACTGCCTGGTCTTCTTCGTTTTGTTTAGAGGTAGGTTTGAAAAGTAATCTCTCAAAACTTGAGAAAAGATTTTCCTCAAACAAAATAGTTTTTGTTTTAATTATATTTTGTTTCAGTTGTTATTAAGTAAAGATTCCACCAGATGTTTTCTGGCAGTGAGTCAGATTTTCTGCCAGATGTTTTCTGCAGATGAGAGCTCGGTCTTATCCACCCCCTCCCTCCCCCAAAAAAAGAAAGAAAAGAAAAAAAAGAAAAAAGTTACTTTGGGAAGGAGAAATTTATGTTCTGAGCCCTTAGGAATCCCAGCAACAAGGAGAAAGTGTTTTTCTTGAAACCACTCCTTTCATTGTTTGCAACCCAAATTGGAGGGGCTTCTAGTCAATAGTTTAATTAGGAAGTCTATTAAAAAATCAACATCAACATTTGTAGCCCCTAAGGAAAAAGTCACAAATGCTTAAGGTAAAGATGAATGAAGGGCCTCAGATTCTCACTAAAGCTTGACTCTGCAGCTCCAAAGGATTTTAAATTCAAGGAAGCCGAGACTGGGCAAGGGGAGGGGGGGTCACGATAGTGCCAGTTGACCCCTGCTCTTCTGTCCCTTTTGTATCATTTGCATCTAGGCTGGCCCTCCTCCTCTTCCTTTTTCTAGATGAGATGTCCAGATTTCTTAATCACAGAACCACAATGTTTGAAGGGAGCTCACAAGGCATCTAAGACTATGCCTACACCAGACTTGCTCCTACTTTGTCGCTGACACCGAGCTGTGCAGACACAGATTGGTGGTTTCCAATAATGGTCATTGCTGTGGGTCCAGACTGATCCAAGTGTTAGGAAGTTTTTATTTACATCCAGCCTACACCCAGCTCTTCAACTGCCACCCATGGGTCCTCATTTTGCCATTGGGGCAAAGTAGAACAAATCTGATCTCTCTACCCTATGACAGTCTGTCATAAAAATACAAATAAGGTGCATCTTTTCTTTCTGGGTCTTTTTCTCTCAGCTTTCCTGCTTAGTCTTTTCTTCTCTCAAAGAGAAATTCCTTCAACCAATACTCAGCTTGGCTCCCAGAACTGCAGAGATTGTCTGATAATACTGCAGAGATTGATTGTCCGACCACGGTATGGCCAAGTTCAGTAGGCCACCAGCTCCTTTGTCCTGGACATGATGTCTCTCTTAGTTTAGCCTAGAACACAGAAATTATCTGTTTGTCTCATGATACTGCTGCCTTCAACCATACCTTCCTTCCATTAAAAACTCCAAAAAACTCCTTTTGTTTCCCTTTCACACAAACTGATGGTTCGTTTTGTCTGCCATTCTGAACAGCATTTGTGAAGTTAGGTTTTTTGGTCCATGTAGAACTTCACCTTTAGAGCTACTTGATTAATCCCATTTGATTTGATTTTTCCCATTATCCCAGTGGGAAATTATTTTTTAAAATTAGGATTAATAAATCAATAAGCATTTATTATGAAAAGTAAATATTTATAATGAGAAGTAATCTACTAAGATGTCTGTCTAATCAGTCAATAAGCATGCTAAACATTGGCGGTACAAAGAAAGGCAAAACATTATCATTGTCCCCAAGGATTTAATATTCTACCAGAGGAGATAACATGAACATAACTATGGAATAAAATAAGTATGTGGAAAGCAATCTGAAAGAGAACGGTTTAGGGTGTGAAAAGAGGGGAAGGCTTCCAGAAGAAGATGGCATTTGAGAGCAAGGAAGACAGGAGGAGGTAGAAGTGAGAAGGGAGAGCATTCCAGGCATGGGGGACAGTCACTGGATTCATGCTGTGACAACTGAATTGGGATGGAGGCAACATTCCTGGGGCCAGAGATCTTTGGGACCTTCTTCAGGCATCTGTCTAAAGTGAGTAGTGCTATATAGCACAGGACAACCATAGGGGATAGAAAAGCCACAGGATGGCTGGCAAGATTGGCTGCTATCTTTTATTCTCTGTCTACATTTCACTGGTAGGTTCTCTATAGCTTGGGTTTTAGATTATCTTGAACATACTGTAGGGATTAAGAAAAGATCACCCAAACCAGACACAAACTTGAGAGTCTAGAGTGTCAGCTTGCTGGGAGATTGACACACTGGTGTATCCATTTATAACTCATTCATTACAGTCAAGGTGATTCTGTAGGTCACGTGTATATATCCACATCATCGAAGAGTAGATTATGGCATCTGATGGCTTCGAATCCATCAGTTTACAGGTGAGCCATTATGAAGTAAGACTACATGGACCATAGAAGGCAGCTGAGTGTGAAGGGACAATGGAAATCACTGGGTCAAATCCCTCATTTTAGGGGGTAAAAATGAAGGTCACTGCAAGAAAAGGGTTTTCCAGGTCACCCAGGAAGATGATGGTAGAGCTAAAATCTGAATGCAGGCCCTCAAACATCAGACCCAGGGCTCTTCCCACTTCAGCTTCCTGAATCCTGCCCAGGGCCATCTCTGTGGGGGCTAATAATTGCTACATTTATAGTAAATTGCTACTATAAAATATTTTAAAATATGTCCAAAAATTAGAAGAAAACAAAACTTTCAGACTCAAATGGAATTTGATTCCCAGCAATTTAATATTGTAGCATTTGCCTTGTTTTATACCTTTGGGGTTTCCCAGACTCTCATCCCCAGCACCCCGAGTGGAAAAATGCTTGATCCATGCTTATCGGTGGGTTGATATGCTTTAAACTGACAAAATTTTCACCATCATAATTTCATAATTAGGTTGTCAAACAAAAAGCAAAAATGCAAGAGCTGAAATGTGGGTGTGTGATCCATCTGCATAAGGGTAGTTCTTGAATCCATTAAGATGACAAAAGATGAGCCTTAGGAGGGAGAAGAGGACTAAGAACAGACATCTGGGAACACTTACAGCAAAGGGTCAAGAAAAAGATGGCAGATGAAGGAGACAACGATAGGAGAGCAGCAGGAGGAGGAGGAGGGGGAGGAGGGAGAGGAAGAGGAGGAGGAGGAGCAGCAGCAGACAGGGAGAAAAAGGAAAGCACCATAGGCACTCACCATACCAGAGCTTGGGGGTAGAAACACAAGAAATGTTTCCAGACAGTCCTTGCCCTCAAGGAGCTTACATCTTCCTGGGGAGATAATATATATAATATTAAATATAATATATACAGCATAGGCATAAGGCGATTTGTTAAGGGGAGAGGAAGAGGTCTGCAAGTTAAGTGCTAGTGGATCTTTGAATGCCCTGATAGAAAAGGAAGTTCAACTAATTTGTGAGTCAGTCAAAGGGTAATGATGTGTTACACGGTGGGCTGTAGCCTGGTCTGCATACGCTGGTGAGAAAGAGAATATCAAAGAAAATCCCCAAATGAGGTGTGCGGGGTGTGTGTGTGTGTGTGTGTGTGTGTGTGTGTGTGTGTGTGTGTGCGCGCGTGTGTGTGTGTGTGCGTGTGTGTGTGTGTGTGTAAGACACACAGAAAGACAGAGAAATAGAGAGACAGGAGATGGGGTAGGGGAAGGGAGGGAGAAAGAGAGACAGAGAAAGGGACAGAGACAGGGAGAGACAGAGATAGACAGACACAGAGAGACAGAGAGAAAGAGACAGAGAGACAGAGAGAGACTAAGTGTACAATAAATGCTTGTTGATTGACAAGGTTCATGCATGTTGGATCCATATACATTGAATGCCCTCATTCCTTTCCTTCTGAATGTCCTTCCACAAGTGTGCACCACATACCCACATCTACATGCTTCCCATGCCATTGAAAAGCAGCTTGGCTCCAGCAGCCCCCAGTAATGGAGTAAGCCTAGATTACTCTTGGGGTTGAGATCCTCAAAGCTGCTGGAGGTTTGGGGTTGCACGTGAGTAAGCTAGTGAGTGAGTGTGTGTGTGCGTGTGTGTGTATGTGTGTGTGCGCTTGTGTGTGGTAATTGCATTCATTTTCATGGCTCCAGCTGGGTGGTTTACTGGGCAGAGCTAGGAGAACAGTTTCTAACCCTGCCTCAGACACTTGAAAGAATGAATGCAGCATTTTTTCAGTGGTTACTATATGTAAAGGCCCATAATTAGAAAAGTGAGCCAGTCACACTCTCAGGGAGTTCACGTTCAAATATAAGAGACAACACATATGGAGGCTGCCAGCTGTTTGGAATTGCTTCTTTAATGGCCTTGTTTAATGGCACATTTACTAACTGTGTGACCCTGGGACAGTCACTTAGCCTCTCTCTACTTACATTTCCTCATCTGTAACATGTGGATAATAATTGCACCTACTTCTTAGTGTAGACCAAATAATATCCTACTTTCAAACACTTTGCAAACCTTGAAGTGCTATATAAATGCTATTACTGTCAATATTATTAGGGACAGTAAACAAAAGGACAAGACCCTTGTAGGTGTTTGCCCAGCCCCACAGACACAAGTGACTTGCAAGGTAGCTTTATCTCTAGAAACAGTCAGGATTGAGCACTGGCCTGGGAGTCCCAGGACATGCCTCCCGAAGTTTGTAATTCCTTGTATAACCTGGTCCAAGATGCTTAATGTCTCTATCGCTCAGTTCAAGCCTTTGTGAAATACAGGGAAGGAGATAGACTATGTATGTCAAGCTAAGGTCCTACTAGAGCGGAAATTCTCTACTTCCCCATAGTCTTGGAAGAAGCAGGGAATAGAAAAACTCAAAGAGAATGAGTTTTCCCCCTTCTTCTAACTGCAGGATTCAGAGAATGGAATAAACCTACTTTCTACCCAAAACAAGTATTAAACGAATGTTTCCAGTTCAGTTTTCTTAACCCCCAACTTTTGGGACAAGATGATATTAATCTGAGAATGAAGAAGCCTGCAGGGCTGTTGGCCACTGTCACCATCTATTTGAGGAGAACCATGGTCAGATTGAAGCCTTCTATACATCTTTACTTATCTCGTTTGTAATCCAGCCCTGGGGATTTGCAGGAAAATACCGTGCAATGTCAACTTTGGACTTTCACCATAAGCGTCCAACCCCAGGGACCTATCAAGTTATCAGTCTTTACTACTGAAAACATAACGCCAGTTAAGTCTGGCTACTCCCAGTGGTTCAGGTTACATTGAGGTAATATTTTGAGTGACTTGGAATACAGAAAGATTTTCGCCCAAAAGACTAATTTAAATTGCCCACGTTTATGGCCTGAATTGCTCTCTCTGTGGGGTCAATCTTGGTATAAAAAGCTTCCTTTGCAAAAAAGGAAAGCGCCCTCACATTTCTGAGGTCAGCACAAATGTGAATCAAATACTCCCCCTTCCTAAGAACAATATTTTGAGAGTTTGTGGGCCCTTAAAACACTTTGGAAAATTCTTAATGGTGGCAGTGGAACAAATGGGACCTTATCATCTCCTGAAATACAGTTTTCATTCTTCCCGTTGGTGATCCATAAAGCAGATTAGATGTAAGCCTTGGATTGGGGAAATCTCCTCCGAGAACACAGAAAGGAAGACCGACCACCTTGGTGGCCCATGCCTTGTAGGAATACCTGGAATCTGGCTAGCCCTTGCACAAAGTATTGGGACATCCTTTCATATCCTCAGAGTAGATCTCAGGCTGGAGAATGCCATTTACCATCCCTTCTGGAGCTGCCATCCCTGACCTCCCTGTCATCCTCTCCATATTGCTGGTTCTCAGCTTCTCAGGGCCTCTGCTTTTGAAATAATGGAGTCACAAAAGAGAGACGTGTTTGGCCCAGAATGGTCATTTTTCTTGAAACACTTAAATTATTTCTCTGCTACTGTCAGAAAAGGTGAACCTGAAGCCAAGTAACTGTTGACTTTGGAAAGATCAGGTTCGGCTCTGGGCCCCCTCAGATGTAAAACCACATGCCTTGGAGGCTTTTTTTTTTTCATTTTTCAGCTAAATCAGAGTCTTAGTATGAACCCATAGTACTAATCCTCTGAGGACACAAACAAGAAGGGTTAGTGGGAATATCCAAACCAAGAATGAGCAGCTTTAAACATGGGGCACATTCTCTTATTTGGGGACACGTGCATCCCCACATGAAAGTCTTCAGTCCCCTCTCCCCAACTTTGCTTGAATGTTACCTCCCCCTTCAATACATTCACATCACCTTCTGCTCTCCTGAGAAGCAATCCTACTTCCCCCTCCTAAGCTCAGTGTGAAATTGTTTCCATCAAAGCTGTCACTAGCAAGCAGGCAGGGTCTTACCCCAGGGCATCACCATAAGTGGGACATACTTCCTCTCCACAGTCCTACCCCATCTGTATGCCTGACTTCTCGGTCCTCTGATGACCCAAACAGACATAAGATTCAACCAACCCTAGGTGCCATCACCATGATATCCCTTCCCCAGGTCCCCCTTCACACTTTCCCCCATACAGACTCTCTTAAGAATGAGCCACCTTCTTCTGGAATAACTGCACCCAAAGAAGTCAGACCGTCCTCTGTACCACGATCGTGCTTGCTTCTTTTTGCCCTAAGTAAACAATTCTGAGTTATGGCTCCTGTTCCTAAACACCTGAAAAAAAATAATGATTAATATTCTTGGCAACATGGGACAAGATTCATCTCTTTTGAGAGAAGAGGTAGGAAGGTCACATCTCATGCTGGAATTGCCCAGGGCTGCAGGCACAAGCCAACAGGGCATCCTGTTCATTGTGGGAATCTGGATCTGTTGCCAGAAGGGAGAAAACAGACTTGAGTTCACTTTAAAGAATTACATGGGAGAGAAGACGGGGTGAAAGTGGAAATTAATGCCCTCCTTGCGTGGGATAGTTTCATGGAGAGAAAGAAGTAAGCAGACTGGAGTGAGAGCTTCTTGGAGAAACAGAGCATAAGGAAGGGACTTGGAGAGCCTTGGGGGGGGAAGGGCCACAGATTCCTTGGAGTTATGGGATTGTAGCCCTGGAGCAGAAAAGGTCTCAGGGGCCATCAAGACCACCCCCTCATTTTATAATGAGGAAACTGAGGATCTGCAAGGTCAAGGGAGTTGCCCATTGTCATAGGGTAGTCAGCCTAATCCCTCTGACTCTGCCCACTGCACTGCTGACTCCCTATATGACCCTGGACACGCAGTCAAAGTGCAACCTCAGTTTCTTCAGCTGTAAAATGGGAAGGGGCTGCTGAACTAGATCACAGATTTACAGACTGGAAGAAAGCAACTTCCTCGTTATACAGATTGGTATATTGAGGCCCAGAGAATTTGTTTTTCTTCAGGTTACAGAGAGAGCGAATGTCAGAGCTGGGAGAATCAAAGCTTCTTGTCTCCAAACATGCCCCCCTTCCCGGTATTCCTTCCACTGCTCCACAATGTTTCCTGCCACATATGTGACCTTAGGAAAATCCCTAACCTTTCTGGGCCTCCTTTTTCTCATCTGTAAAATGAAAGGGCAGGATCCATTCTTCACCAAGGTATGTTTATAGCTGTAAGTCCTTGGGATCCCATGATTCCAAACCTTGTCAGACATGTATTGGTGGGAGGCCTTTGGTGTGTATGGGATGGGCTTCTTGGCCTTAAAGGTCATACTTGGCTTTCAGACTCTGACACCAGCCTCAGAGCACCTTGGACTCCAAGGCCTCTGTTGGCACTGCATTCCTCGGAGTGTTCTGGGCCCCAAGCTATGCCCAGAGACCAATAAGAGGCGTGTAACCGGACTCTGATCAGGAGGACCCCAGGAGACCTTTGAGATTCCCCGTCTCATGCTGCAGTCTGGCCTGAGGCTGGTAGATGGTGCTGTCAGGTAACACAGTCTTGTTTTAAAAGAAAACATCCCCAATCCTGTCTCAAATGTCAACAACCTCTCAGCCCCGCACTAACTAGCTCTGGCGTCGAGACGCCTGTCATGGAATGTGCTTAATGTCGACAAAGTTTCCAAGGCAAAATCCTCTAGGTAACTTTTAGGAACATTCCTAGGGCGACATCGCAAGAGAGAGGAGGGAATCTGGAGGGAGGCTGCCCTACGCAGCTGCTCCAGGCATCTTGGTAGGACAGCCCTGACAATCCAGCTGCTTCCCTACACTTAGCCAGGCCTCTGATTTTCCCTGGTCTCTCTTGTTTGTTTGAAAGGCATTCTCTCCCTCCCACCCACCCCACCCACCCCCACTCCCTCTGGAGACTGAGGATGGATATTGCAGGTCTGGAGACTCAAATCTTACCAAGAAACAATGCCCATCTTATCTTTAACTCTGTTTTCTTTGACTGTGAACCACTTCCACTTCAGAGATCGGAAATTTGAAAGTCATGAGGTGGGTGAGAGTAATGCAGGGAGGGGAAACAGAGTCTTTGTTAAAAAAAAAAAGCCAACTCCCCCTCTAGAAACTGAGAACAGCATGGTTCATTTGCTTTGGATGTTCATGTCCATTGATTGAAAAAAAAAAGGCAGAGCGAAGGAAAAGGTGGCTGAAGGTTGAGGAGGAGTGAGCAAACCATAGAAAGGATAGCATCAAAACAAGCAAATACATCTTTTAGGCTCGTTTCCTTTCAGAGTTCAGGCCAACCCTCTTGGTGGCTCAGTCAACATGAGTTCAAAATATTTGACCATTGGAAAAATAGGGATTTTCCACATCTACATATGAGTTCACTCTTAAAAGACAGCAGGAAACGTCTCTGAAGTTGATCATGGGTCACTCAATCCATTTGGAAGGAGTCTGGCTCCTCTGAGATGGAGCTTCTGCCTCTCGAGGCATCACCCTCTGACCCAGCAAGCCCTCTTCTGGGCATCTACCACAAAGAGGTCAAAGGCAGAGATAAATATTAAATCTTTGTTCTGGTGGAAAAGAACTGGAAACAAAATAGGTTGTGCATCACTTAGGGAAGGGCTGAGTGAACTGTAATAAAATGGGATTTCACAACAAACAGAGATAATGTGAAGAATTCAGAGAAAGATGGAAAGCACTGTGGCAGCTCCTCTACCTAATGGCTTCTCAGAGCTTTTCTCTTCCTTCAGGACTCTCCCTCTTTGAAGACGGTTGAAGCCAGAAGGCCCAAATCTTTCTTCTCTCAAGTTCTTGACAATTCTCCCTTTTATTCAGGTCTAGAGCATCGGGTAATCAAATTTCCACCAATGAGAAAATTCTTACAAAAATGGACTTGAAGCTTTTAATTACATAAAGAATTCAGAGAAACATGTGAAGATCTATAGGAATTGAGACAGAATGAAACAAGCAGAACCCAATAAGCAATTCTGCTGAGTCATTTCTCAGAAATGATCCACTCTTCATGACCCCATTTGGAAGGAGTTTGTCATTTTTTTTTTTCTCCAGCTAATTTTAGAGATAGGAAAACAAAGGTATACAGGGTTAAGTGGCTTGCCCAGGGCCTGGCAGCTAGTAAGTGTCTGAGGTTGGCTGTGAACTCATTATCTAGCACTCTATTTACTGGGCCACCTATTTGCCCCAACAGAGTATGTACAATTAAACCACCTAAACAATATATGACCAAAATGAAATCAAAAAGAAAAAAACAATATTGGGAGTAAATGAAAAATCTCTAACAATCACGGAGAAAAGACTGATAAACCTTATTTCCTTTGTGAGCAGAGAGGCAGAGGACACTAGGGCGCAAGAGCTGTGTGTATTTTCATTTACAGTCATTGAGCTGGGTGGCTTCACTGCCAGGGAAGGCTTCATTCTGAGGGCTTTGAAGAAAGGGAGGATGGATATTTCCAAGAAGTAAAGAAATACAAAAACAAAAGACTAAAGGATGGGGTCTGGACCTGTTTTTATTCCCTGCCCCCCCCCCAGCCGCCATTGGTATTAGTAACTCCTGGGTGAGAATTCTCCTACACAGAGAGTTGGCAACACAGAGTCTTAGAGAGTGACCTAGAACACTGAGCAGCTAAGTAACTTACCCAGGGGCAGAATTGGGCTTGAACCCAAGACTCCCATGGCTTTGAAGTGGATGAACTATCTCTGTTCAATACTGCCTCTCATGAAGAAATGGACATGGAGGAGTCTTCCTCCTCCTTCAAAAAGGCACCATTGCAAACCATGCTACTGTATGAATTGAATGCATCCAATTCATCAAGCATAATTCATGCCTGGCACATAGTAGGCACTCAATACGTTCTGGTTGATTGATTGCATGTGGGCACTAGAAACAAAAGAATAAAACAGTCCTGGACTCAAAAAACTTATTTTGTAATGGGATAGGGGAGGGGGCAACATGTAAACACAGATGACTTATTTCCTCCAAAGCTGTGTGGTCACTAACACTGGAAATGAGGCTTCACAGAACTTGAGACCAAGCACTAGAAGTCATCTTCAAGATTATCTAGTGCCACCCTCTCATTTTAAAGAAGGGGAAAGAAAGCTGAAGCAGAGGTGACTCACTGCGAATTCAGAAGGTCCTTAGTAGCAGAGCTCTGAGTTAAGTCTAGGGCCTCTGATGCTGCCACACCCTTCTCCCTTCTCCAGGCACGGCACTGGCTGCTGGCCTCACCAGAATTGCAGAGACCTCTTATTCTGCTGGAAAAATAAAGTGATTCTGATTGATTATCTTCAATGACACAAATGGAAAAATTTCCTTTGAAGGCCAAGCAGGGGAAATCAAAGCTATATCTCTTAAGACTGGGTTACAATGGCAGTGGCAGAGCATAAGAGCAAAGGCAATGTTTGTATTACAGAGCCTTCCCTTTATAGAGACTGGGAGATATAGGGTCTTTCCAACTGGGTTTTACATACAGGGCTTTTCATCAGCTTCTTTATTCCACATAGATATTTCTGGGGGAGCAGATAAAGAAACTGCTTACTTGGAACAAGACATGGAATTGGACAGTCAGGTGGAATTATTTCATTCTGTGTACATGTATCTCCAGTGCCTGGCACAGAGTAGATGCTTAATTATTTCCGATTGATGAATTTGCCTATTACTTTAATCACATTGCAAACTCCTGTTAGATAGCTACTCTTTAAAAGTTGTGTGTTGTAAACCAGGAAGGTCTCTGTCTGTCTCTGACTTTCTGTCTGCCTCATTCTCTCTGTCTCTATCTTTTTCTCTCTGTCTCTCTGTTTCTCTGTCTCTGTCTCTGTCTGTCTCTGTCTGTCTCTCTGTGTTTGTCTCTCAGTCTCACTCTCTGTCTCTGTCTCTGTCTCTGTCTCTCTGTCTCTCTCTCTGTCTCTCTCTGTCTCTCTCTGTCTCTCTCTCTCTCTCTGTCTCTCTCTCTGTCTCTGTCTCTCTGTCTCTCTCTCTGTCTCTCTCTCTGTCTCTCTCTCTCTCTCTCTGTCTCTCTCTCTCTCTCTCTCTCTCTCTGTCTCTGTCTCTCTCTCTTTCTAAATCTAAATTATAAGAGAATCTAAACTGCAGCTGAATTAAAGGACAATGGAAAGCTACACAGTGAGTATATATGGCTTGTTTGTGGGGAACTAGTATAGACTGTGCTGGAATCAGTCTAAGCGATCTCTGATTGTTAAATCTTCAGTGTGAACATTTACACCTCAAAAATCAACAAAAGCTATAAATCCACACTTGTTGTTCTTTTGTTGATTGTCTAGACTTAAGAAAGTGATGGAGAAAATGAAACTTAAAAGTTCCTCAGGGTATGTCTCCCCTTGTAGCAGTCTGATTGTTAAACATTTACCAGCACACCTTTGCCTCTAGGGCATGCATTCCTGGAATGGAGTGTTGGGATGCTCTGTTGCTAGAATGAGGCACCAAATTGGACAGTTTTGGAGCTATATAAATACCCTAGACTTAAAACAACAATAAGCAGCACAGAGCAAGACTTCCAGTGGGTTGAGTGGATGCTCTCGGGGGAACAGAAGGCTTGGTGCGACTGCCATGTGCATCAATGCAGGCTCCAGCCACAGGGGTGAAATCCCATCTCCATCAAGATTCCTCCCAAACAGTAGATTTCTTGTTTAGGACAGGAGCTGTATCAGACAGAGAAAGTAAAGTGTGGAAGCAATATCGGAGAGTGGAAATTGCCTAGAAAAGCTTATCCCTACAGACAAGGAGACAGTTGTGACTTGGTAATTTCATTTTCTTTCAAAGAAGAAGGAGCCAAGGTGTTTTATGGTATGTACTTTACAACTCCCATTAAAATTGACTTTTGTTCCAATCTTCACTTTCCAATCCTTGGGTGCTGGTTTTAAGTTTCCAACTGATAGTCACTTAAATAACAATAACTTTGAAAATTGTTTTGTATTGGGGAATGTTCATTTAATGAGTTACCACACCCCATCCATTTTATTTTATGTGATGTAAGACAGGAAATAATTTCTTGACCTGTTCTATTAAAAAAAAATCACTGTCACACTCATGAATATGGTATTGTTTAGGGAATCAATCAATTAACAAACATTTAGTAACCACCTGATATATTGTTGTTGCTATATGCAATGCATTGTAGACACAAATGCTGTCCAACTGAAACAATCTCAAATTTCAAAGAGTTTACATTCTAATAGTATCATAAGAATTATTCTCAATCATTCTTTCTTAACCAATTTTGTTTTCAGATTTAAGAATGTACTGATTAATGGACTTAAAATATAATGAGTTCCAAGCCAGAGGGCTTGTGGAAAAACTTTAATATTCATACACTGTTATTAATATTATAAATTTGTAGAATCTTTCTGGAGAGCTATCTGGCAACATGCAGTAAAAACAAAACAAAACAAAACAAAAACCTACCATCTGACAAGCAACTTCATTGTGGCTATTATGCCCTGAAAGACTTGTCAAAAAGTAAGAACTAAACAAGAACCAAAATGAAACAGATCTATATATTCAAGAACTTTCATAGCAGCATTATCTGTGATTTAAAAGAATAATAAACTGGAAGTAAGTTCAATGACTAACAGTAGGGAGATAGGAAAATAAATTGTGGGACATTTATGTAATAAAATATTAAAATTAAATTAATACCAATTTGTATGAAGGATTCAAAGCAATCTGGAAGGACTTTTATGGAATTATTCAAAGTGCAACAATCTGAACCAGGCAGACCGAGCCCACTCCAACTCTGACCACATGAGAGGAAAAGTCAAGGAAAATGAATGGACCAAGATGGTGACTCAGATGGAGTGACTGAAAAGTGGTTATGACACTTTAAACACTGAAATCCATTCATTTCAATGTAAAAAGTCATGAAACAATTTTTGTGATTTTTTTTTATTGATGCTTCATATTATTTTAAACAAAATACATGATGAAGTGCATCCTCTGCACATATTAAATATCTGTAAGTTTCCATTGGAAATCTTAATAAATCAATAACAAGTAGGGGGTAAATGGAGTTTTTTTTTTTTTAAAGAAGAAAAGAAATAAATTAACATGCAACATAAATGTTCTATTTTGATGTGGCTCTAAAGTCTCAAAAGCATCTAGCCTGGTGGTAATTAAGGAAGAAAAAGAAAATTGTGGTAATAGATACAGGCAAGAATGCTTTCTCCAAGTTTTCAGGTTGTTGAGCTTTTGGGATGGAATTCAGACCTGGATTTTCTGGAGCCACTTCTGCTGTCTCCCAATCTGAATGGTGCCACCTCAATAAGAAAAGTCAGAATTAAAATCACATTTGAATGGAGATACACCTTTTCAGAACTCCTGTTGGGCTCACTGTTCATCTAGCAAGGCTTCCTAAGCCCTGAGAATGCTACTGACCCAAAATTTTATTTTTGTGGTAGTAGCCTTATAGGCTCTTTCAAAACATACGTATACTGCTCCCAGTTGGGATCCTTTTCTCTGTTCTCATTCATGTTGGTTGGATTCTTTGTAGGCTCAAGGAATCCATTTGTCCATTCTTTCTCTTTTGAAAAAGTGGGAGACCACACACCCTAATTGATCCTGTGGAGGAAGTACTGCTTGCTGGGTTCTGGTGACTGACAGTCACTGAAACCATGACTGTAGGCTATGCAATGTGACAAACAGGAGATTATGCAAGAGGAACAGATGAACAAATTACATTTTTTAAAAATAGGTGATAGTTGTGGCTAGGTAACACAGTGAAAAGAGCACCAGGCCTGGAGTAAGGAGGATCTGAGTTCAAATTTGACCTCAGACACTTAATACTTACTAGCTGTGTGACCTCGGGCAAGTCACTTAACCCCAATTGCCCTACCTTTCCCCCTCCAAAAAGGCAAAAATAAATAAATACACAAATAAATGAATGAGTGAATAAATACATAAGTGATCAAAAATGATGGGCAACTGGAAGTGGCATGCCAGTAAATGTTTAAAAATCATTTCTGCAGAAAAAAATGGACACACTTTTAAATTTCATCTGTGTTGCTAACACTTTATTAAATCCAAACCATCAATAAAACAACAAATCAAGCCCTGATTTATAGAGATCTTTAATTGCAGAGATATAAATGCTCAAACTGAACATTTTACAACCTCATTAGAGGTGGCTCTAGGATGCCCTGGGTTGTTGCTGTGGTAAAATCAAGGGATTATTCCTGGATAGTCTGTGGGTTCCATTGATAGTCTATAAATTTAAGAGAAATTAAGGAAATATTTTCAGAGTAGGGGTGGATGCTCTTATGTGAGGAACTTATGAGAAGGTACTGATAAGCATCCTATAGCATGGTCAGCCATGAGTAGGCTGTGATCTGCAGGGTTCAAGAGAAAATTGAAATGATTGATATCTCAGTTCCATTTGAGTATGTCTGAGAAGAAAGAGAATGACAATCACTTCACTGGGCTGGACCTGGGAGTAATTTGGATTTAGATGAGCTTTTTGGTCCTTGATCAGTCAATCAATAAGTATGTTTTAAAGCCCAGCCCTGGGCAAAGCTCGGGGTATGTCTCTAGGGGGAAAAAAAAAAAAAAAACTATCCCTTTTCGAAAGGAGTTTACATTCTAATGGAGAAGTCAAGGACATATATCAAGTGTCTATACACACACTCACATATATACACATGTGTACATATACACACATGTGTAGACATGAATTGAATACATATGGACATATACAAAGAAGTCATTGGGGAAGGAGGGCATGATCATCCAAGGGGGACAGAGAAAGCTTAATGTAGTTAACAGAAGAAGCCCCTCACCTTTGTGGCCAACAACACAGGACACTGGCCCAGCATGATGGAGGAAAGTACTGGAACATGAGGAACAGCCATTGTAAGGGGTGTTCATGCAACCAGTTATGGCATAAGACTGACACAAATCTCCATCACATATGAGATGTCACCGCATTCGATCTCATGCGGTTTTCATCCTCTCCTCTCCTCTTCTCCCTCTCAGTTCCACCTTAGGCTCTTCCAATTCCAATAAATTATCTGTGAAAATTAAAGCCTCACAATCACACTCAGGAACCCATGCCATCACATGGCTGCACGCACATGATCATTCACACGCATGCACACATGTGTACACACACGTGCATACTCCCACATAGTCAATGTGAGTTCCTTTACCTTGACTCTGGAACTCAGTTTATGGGTTAAGGTTTTTTTCACCTATAGTTTTCCAGACTATGTTGTTTGATATCAAATTGGGAACATCTGTCATCCTCCGTGAGAATTATTCCTCTACTGGTTGCTATTATGGTTACCGAGGTAATAAAGCAATGTCCTTTCTGAAATTATTGCTGGGATCAATATAAATAAAATGAGTAAGCTGCCTCGGGAGGCTGAAAAGCTCTTTTTCACCTCTAGATCAGTCTTAAAAAGATATAAATGTGTCCTGCTTAGATATGGTTCCTCTCTGGAAGCCCAAGGCTCTTGCTACGACCCAAGACCTTCCAGGATTCTTCCTCTCTGGGTGCAAGAGCTCACTCCCTTAAGAAAGCTACAACATCCCTGGTGTCTGTTGATTCATTGGATTTGTTTCTTTTTGTTTCCCATGCATGCGGTGACCTTCTTGGTATTTGTTACTTAAGCAGCAGCAAAATGATTTCACTGGACAGACTTTCTATGTTATAATATAGAAAAATGTATTTCATTTGTCTAGTTCAAAATAAAGAAGGAGGACATGACCAGAGAAAGGGAAGTGGGGGCAGGGGGAGGAGGGAATGGGAGAGCCAAGAAAATAAAATCTCATGTTACTCTTGAAGATCTCCCAAGAGGCAAGAAATAAAGTAAATTCCTTTATTTTCATTAGAAGACTGTTATCAGTGGAACCCATGGGTGAAGACATGCTCAATTATC
>NW_027185872.1:2496757-2504946 GCF_028583685.1 Petaurus breviceps papuanus
AGAGAGAGACAGAGAGATGGATCCTGTTAGTAGTCTGGTACAGTCTATGAACTAGTCTCAGTATCATATTTTTTTAAAGCATAAAATAAAACACACAGAATTATAAAGGAAAAATTCTATTGAAATACAGTTATTAGGATACTTCAAAAGAAAACATTCATAGACTCAATTAATAACTCTTGCCATACAGAGAGAGAAAAGACTAAAATGGTTCAGGAAATAGGATCATAAATGTCAATTGAAAAGGAACTTTATAGACCATCTTATCCAATTCTTTCATTTCCTACATTAGGAAACTGAGGCCCAGAGGTAAGGAGCTTGGGCAGGAGCCAACCTTTAGGGACCTCCCCTTCCTCAGCAATGAAATAAGGGCTGGACTGGATAAATTTTCACCTCTTGGGGCCACCAATCTATGGTCTTTTAATCCTAATAGCTAAATGACTTGCCCAAGGTCACTGAGTGAGGTCAAGGTTTGAACTTGATCCTTCCTACTCCCAATAGGTTCTTGATGCTCCATCATGTTTCTCTTAATGACAACTAGAATACAGCATCTTGCTGATGCTTCAGAATGCACAGTTGAGCAAAATGGCGCATACTGACAGAGAATGGGCAAGGAGTGGAGACGCCCAGGCCTTTGGAGGCCTCACTCTTCTACTTTGTATTTCTTTCCTGGATAGACGAGCAGCCACCAGCAGTCCTGGTTTTTAGATTCTTGGTGGCCTTTCCTGGTTGGAGGAGGCACGACTCTGTCTCTATCTCTCTGTATCTCTGTCTCTATCGCTCTGTGTCTCTGTCTCTATCATTCTGTGCCTCTGTCTCTATTGCTCTGTGTCTGTGTCTGTCTCTATCTCTCTGTTTCTCTGTCTCTATGTGCCTCTGTTTCTGAGTTTCTATCTCTTTCTGTGTCTCTGTCTCAGAATCTTTTTCTCTGTCTCTGTATTTCTCAGTTTTTGTCTCTCTGTGTCTGTCTCTTTCTGTCACTGTCTCTCTGTCTTTGTCCCAGTTTCCTTTTCACTCTCTCTTTCACTCTCCTTTCCTCCTTCCCTTTTTATCTTCCTCTGACCTCCCTCCTTCATTAGAATGTGATCACCTTGTGGGCAGGAACTGTTTTTATCTTTTTTAATAATCCTGGCACAGGGCAGATAGATTGTATAGTGGATAGAGCCCTGGGCTTGGAGTCAAGAAGATATTTTCATGAGTTCAAACACAGTCTTAGACACTTATTAGCTGTGTGACCCTGGATAAGTCACTTAAACCTTTTTGCCTCAGTTTCCTCATCTGCACATGAGCTAGAGAAAAAAATGGCCAAGAAAACTCCAAATCAGGTCATGAAAAATTGGACATAACTGAAAAATGACCAAATGCTACAGAGCTGAAGTATCCCAAACACATGATAGAATGCCCAGCACATAGTAAGCCCTTAATAAACACTTGTTGACTGAGTGACTGACATACATAAAGATCATGAGCCAATCCTCTTGATGGAATCATAGATATAAAATGGATAAGGACCTTTTAGGCCATCTCATACAACAGCCTCATTTTATAGATGAAGAAACAGATTCCAAAAGGGAAATTACTTGCCCAGGGTCTCACACCCAGGAAGGGGCAAAGCCAGAGTTCAAAGCCAGGTTTTCCAACTCCAAGACCATCTTTCCCCACCATACTAGGTATAGTCACAGAGTGAGTTTTTTCCATTGGATAAATAAATCTTGAGGCAAAGGTTAAGTGATGATTCCAATGAATACAGAAAGCAAATACAAGCTTTTTGCAATGGTGCTTGGCTCATAGGCTCATAGATCAATTCCTGGAAAGGTCATCAAAGTTCGTCTGGTCCAACCCCCTGCCCCCATTTTATGGATAAAACGTAAAGACCCAGGGAAGTTAAAGATACTTCCCCAAGGTCACAAAAGTAGCAAGGATCAGAGGTGGAATTTGAACCCAGGTCCTTTGACTGGTAGTAGTGATCTTTCCACTGCAGGGTACTTGACTTCATAGTGAAATCTCACTTATGGGGGAGCATGAGGGGTAGAAAATTACTATGGATTTTCATATGGTGATTCCTGAAATTTCCAGGAAAGGGTTGTTTCCAAACATGTTTGCAGCAGCACACAGTAGGGTCAATGAGAGGGAAGTGAAGGAGGAGAGGTCAGACTTGAGTGTCTTTTTGTATTCTTGTCAGAGACTTTGGAAAAGTTAAGTAGATGGCAAATTGTAGATTGTAAATTTATTGGACTCACCTCTGGACCTGCGCCATGCCTGACATATTAAAGGGGAGATATATGACCTTCTTTGGAGCCAAATACTCTCATCATTGAGTCAAGGTATGTTTTTAAAGGACTCCTGTTCCTGCAGCTGCAATATGTCCAACATAATGAGTGTGTGTGAATAAAAGAGGACAAGATATAAAACTGCCCAAGGAGAGGGAAGCCATCAACTTTTCTCAGATAAAAGTGTCCAATTCTTTTGGAATCCACCCATCAAGAACTTTCATAGTCTGTGGGCTTCTCCTGCTGCCCCATGCACTCCTAATCATTGAATCTCCCCATTAAAATACTGTTGGTTTGCTTCCTAAAGGATCTTTCCAATTACGTAAAGCAATAAGATTCTGTACAAGTTAATAGGATTATTTCACTTACAAGATAAAATCATTTGAAGTGCAGTTGTTATGATATGAATATATATATTTAGGGGTCCTTAGCTCCAGAACTGGCAGGAATTAGGCTGCTAACCAATAGGTTTGGGAGAAGAAATTACTTCCTTGGGAACCACAGTGGATAGAGTGCTTGGATCAGGGGGACCTGAGTTCAAATTTGACCTCAGACACTCATTAGTTTTGTGACCTTGGACAAGTCATTTAGTCTGCCTCAGTCTCCTGAACTATAAAATGGTGATAGTAATAATAACAAGCGCATCTACCTCTCATGATTATTGTGAAAATCAAATGAGACAATATTTATAAAATACTTAGCACAGTGCTGGGAAAATACTAGGCATTTAATAACAGGAAGGAAGGGAAGAAAATAAACATTTGCATCCCTTCTTAATAGATAGATTTTTTTTCCTCTCTTCACAGAGAATTAGAAATGATAGCCTGCATTTAGTAAGTGAAGGAAGAAGACGAGGTGACACTCAAGGTGTACAGAAGTTTATGGACACTAACTCATTTGAACCCCAGAATAACTCAGGGAGGAAGATGTCCTGAGGGTTACTGTACTTATAATTCTTCTTCGTGTTGTTCCTATTTTCCAAATGGGGAAAATTAGGCCCAAAGTGGCTAAGTGACCTACATATAGCTAAGCAAATAAATATCAGAGTCAGGATCTGAACCTGACCTTCTGGACTCCGAGGTCATTGCTTGGTACTTTGAAGAGGAGAAATAAATGGGGTTGGAAACCTCACGACGTGATTGTCAAAGGAAGAAGCACAGGCTCAATGCACCATGACTTCCTCTGTGGAACGCAGAGTGGCATTTGTGAGTCAAGCAGCTTGCCACACGATGGCATGACTCCTATGGCAAAGGAAAATATCACATTAGGAGTGAAAACAAGAAAAGAAAGAACAAGCAAAGAAAATCAAAGCTTTGACAAGCCCTGATCTTAGAGCCTGGACGTGCATCTTGAAATAGTAGATGTTGTGAAAGTCATTGCATGGACTTGTGGGGTAAGAGAAAGAAAGTGGGATGAGACAGGGGACTATGGGACAAGAGACTATAGGACAGGCTAGCAGAAGACTGTGGAGGACCACCCTAACACCCATCAGACAACAAATAACCTAGGGGATGATCCTTCAGAATCATTACTATTTCCTCTAGGGCTATTTTCTGGGAGGACACAGTCAAGAATCCTATGGAGTAAGAAATGTTGCTGGTAGTAGTTAGAGATACAACTAGAATAGGGTCATTGAGGTTTGGTCCCAGGATATTGAAGTGGAAAAAAAATACCAATTCCTAGTTCTTCCCGGGCCCTCACTGTCCCCACTCCCTGATGTGGTAAACCTTCCAATAGCACAGATCCTAAGAAACTTCTAGGTGTCCTGGGACAGAGTTCCTCAGCATTGGTTAAGTAGGCCCCCAAAATACTGGAATCACAGAGTGATCCAAAAATTAAAGGAATGGAATGCTAACTGAGGAGAATAGTGTGATACTCTATGACCTTGGTAAAAATAATCACTTTTCCTTTGTCTTTAGCATAAATTATGTGAGTACCTATGGTAGTGTGTGTGTGTGTGTGTGTGTGTGTGTGTATGATGTGCATGATGTACCTCTCTGTTGCTCTGATGAAATCAGATTATCCTTTTTCAGAATAAACGTTTTAAATGCATACAATGAAAAGCACAAAAATACAGAAGAACCTGAAAGTAGTAAAGTAATAAAAACATGTTTGAAAACTTTATGGACTTTTCATACACACCTCCATCCCTACACCTTGAAATTTGTCATCCACAGGAAGAACTCCTCACCCAGACCAACAAAATGAATATTTTTGTGGAACTTTTCCAAGGTTCGAGTGGAGTTTGGGTCAGGCACTCCAGTATTTGATCGTATTTAGAGAAAATAACGGGGGCGGGGGGGGGGGGGGAGGAGACCGCTAGGTGGCACAGTGAGTAAAGCGCAAGCCCCGGAGTCAAGAAGACCTGAGTTCGGGTTCCAGCCTCAGACATTTAACACACACACACACAAAAATTAGCCATGTAACCTTGGGCAAGTTACTTTATCCCAATTGCCCTCCAAAAGGAAAAAGAAAAAGAAAAACAAAAAACCAGTGTCTTGAATTTGGGGAGGGGGCATATATATTTACTTTGATTTCATGTGGTTCTTGGCATACACTTTTTAGTGATTTCCATGAGGCATTCTCAGAGTTCTCCCTGCTTGGAGCAGATCTCTGGGACATTATATAGGTCCGGTAGGATGTCAAGCCACATGATTAGAATCTCCATTCCCAGAAGGTGCCCATGATTGTCTTCAAAGTGTATCCAAAGTATGCCAGTTGTCATACATTAAATGAACCCTAAATGAAAAGCATTTTAACTGGCACCTGCGGTACTTGCCATCTATTCTGTGAACACCCTGAATACAAGAAGCTATTTGCATGTTGTCTCCATTATTTTTTGGGGGGTTAAGTAATTTGCTCGAGGTTACACGGCCAGGTGTTTCTGGGTGGGTGCTAAGTGTCCGAGCCCGGGATTCGATCTCCAGGTCATCCCAACACTGGAGCCGGTGCTCTTACTCGCTGAGCCACCTGGCCGCCCCTATGTTGTCTCCATTATTAGAAAGTGAGTTCCCTGAGGACAGGGGCCTTGATTTTGCCTTTCTTTGCATTCCTTAAACTTTGCCCACACAAAGAGCACTAAGTCAATGCTTATCTACTGACCTAGATCATGCCAAGATTGTTCAAAAGACCCCAAACCATCCAAAGTAATTTCTGATTATAAATAAAATCAAAATTCATTACTGTGACCATTTTAGGAAGTGGTGGACATTTCAAGACCATGTGTATTTAGCACAGAAATGGCTAGGATGAAATTTACTGTTTACTGGTCAATCCCGTGGCCATTACTCAGTTAAAGCAGTTTCAGGAGACTTCAAAGTATAATCAATCAATTGAGAGATTAGTACTAATGTTACATGAGACAATGGTTTTCCAAAATGTCTTACAATTTATCCAAAGAAATGCTTTCCCATAAAATTTTGCTAGAACTTTCACCTTCCCCCAGGTATTTCAATGGATGTTGCCCACATGGTTGCCATATAACTTGAAATGGAACTTGCTATCTTCTTCACTTCTGTATTTTTTTTCTTTTTAAACAATACTTCCTCCTCTTCCTTACCTCATTTATTAATGTGGGGACAGGAATTATTTCTTCATTTATGGGCTTTTAAGATCTATAACTAACTATAGTTGTCCCTGAGGGGCATTAAATGGAAATATGTCCTCAAATGCTTTTTATAAGTTGAAGTTGATTGAGTGGCAGAGGGGAAGAGTTGGCCAAGGTCACATGGCTTTTTTTGTGTTAAGTGTTTGAGGCCAAATTTGAACTCAGGTCCTCCTGACTACCAATTCTATTCACTGTGCCATCTAGCCAACCCTGAAACCATTATTCTAAGAAGGGGTTGATGGGGTTCACTCCATTTTAGTCAAAGGAGTACAGGTCACACGCAAAAAAGGTTGAAAATTCTGTTCTAGAACCAGACAATAAATCAAACTCTGTTGTGTGAGGAATCTTTAATTTGGATGATGTTCATATGCTCCCCTAGTCTTCCCTTCCACAGGTTAAAGGTCCCCAGGTCCATCAAATAATTTTCTACCTTTGGCTCCCAATATAAGTCCCAGGCAGAGCACATAAAGAGCCAAAACAAAGTCAGGGTCAACAGAAATATGGTCCCAGTCACTAGAATTTAGAGGGGACTGAAAGCACTTGAGCTGCTTCAGAAGCATATAAGCAATAGTGAATCACCTAGCAAGAAGAAATTAACTTAAATGGACCTACTTCTGCCTTCTATTTACCTTTCACCCCATGTGCCCCCCCACACACACACACTTGGAGGTCTGCCCAACAGCAGCCTCATGATTTCTTGGACCCTCTGCTCTCCCAAGACCTTGTTTCCCAGGATCCTTCCCCTCCTAGATCCTTTTCTACCTAGAAGGGCTCACTTTTTGTTGTCTTCCTGAAAGCACTTCATGCATGAAAATGTGATGACAAGATCAAAACCAGGGGCAAAGGAGCACATTCTCCAACATTTAAAAAATCATTTTATTAATGAATCATGGGAATGAATTTAATTCTCCCTTGTTCCTTGTACAGTAACTTCTCTGCAGAAATATGTACAGCTCTGAAGTTCCCTGAGCATTCCTTATAAGTTCAGAAGCTCACTGGTGCCCCCAGGAGTTAAAAATATCCAGATATGCCCTTAGACCTTACCTGTGAAATCTGGACTTCTGCCCCACCCACCACAAAAAATAAATACTGCCACTGCTAAGAGATGCTTCTTAACTGATGTCTACTCTTACACTTAGGGGAAGAATCCAATTCTAATTTAGCATGACCCAGTCGATTAATGGCTTCATTCATCCAACGAACACCTTGGGTTCTCCCCAGACACAACTGGGGAGCCAGTATAAACTCCCAATCAGAAGGATAATGGGCTCCATATGGCTTACCTGACTCAACAAGCACATAATTGGGTCCTTTGCCTTTGGAATTGATTCTAGGGAGTCCTAGGGTCTAAGCACATTACCATAGCTCAAGCTAGAGGCCATACTTGATGAAGTATTTCAAGCCCCCATTAGAACCCTTTGCCACCAACATAGCCTGGCCATTGGATTGACCCCAAATCAAGGTCAATTGTTTCCTGATGGACATTTCTATTCTAAATATGTGGCTTCAGGCAAGAACCATAATCCAAGCTATCCATAATCAGTGATTATAATCCATAGTTATATGATTAATGACTTTTGCCATGAAACTTTCCCATAGTTAATCAATACGGGGTCTCTCTGGTGTACACCATGGTCAGTACTGCCCAGCACAAAATGAAAGACCCTAGAAGTGCAGACTCAAAGCTGGAGAAGTTTCAGTGGAATGTAAACTCCATGAGGGAACTGTTGTTTCTTGGCTTTGTGCCATGGGATAGAGCAGAAAGCCTGGGACAGAGAAGGTGCAGAAACTTTTCCTTAATTAGACTTGGCCTCAGATGCATTTAGGCCTACCCAGGAATGTTATAACTGATGAAGCTGAGGGACATGGGAATAGTGGCTTGACAGGGATCATGTAGATTGACACATGATGTTCAAGGTTTAGCTATAAGCATGGGCTTTGGGGTTGGATGGTGTCCTCTGCTCAGCTCTGCACAAGAATGAGCTGGCTTCCTTCTATTCAGAATAGATCTGCCCCTCCCCCCCCCATAGAAGGTAATATCTTTTTGCTTGTATTTATAAATCCCTGGAAGTTAGTGCAGTGCCTAGCACATAGTGAGTGGTTAATATTTGCTCATTCACTGGTTCACCCACAAGGAAGAGTTGAGCTGGTATTTTTGTCACTTCAATGCTGAACTACATGAAAAGCAGAAATCATAAGGAGGCTTTACTCTGGAGTGAATGCCCATGATCCTATAATTCTGTTATAATAGATTCATACTAGGACAGGAAGGAAGGAAGGAAGGAAGGAAGGAAGGAAGGAAGGAAGGAAGG
>NW_027185872.1:2504956-2520891 GCF_028583685.1 Petaurus breviceps papuanus
AGGAAGGAAGGAAGGAAGGAAGGAAGGAAGGAAGGAAGGAAGGAAGGGAGGGAGGGAGAAAGCATGGGAGGGAGGAAAGAAGGAAGGAAGGGAGGAAGGAAGGAAGGAAAGAATGGAGGGAGGGAGAGAGGGAGGGAGGGAAGGAGACAGGGAGGGAGGGAAGAAAGGGGAAAAATAATTATTAGGCAACTTACTATATGCAGAGCACCTTGCTCAGCTCTGAAGATGCAAAGAGAAAAGCAAGATAGCCTCACCTTAAGGAAGTTCCATACTAATATGGGGAAATAATGCATATGGGGGCCTGAGCTGTAGAGTAGAAAGAAAAGCCTCATAGTCCTTATCTTGCCGAGGCATAGCAGTTGATAATACATCTTTAATGTTACTCTCATTGATAAAGCCATATCTATTTTAAATGCTTAACCACTGGATGGGGTCAAGGAATTTGGGGGTCAGTGAGGAACTTCTATTACCATTGTTCTGTTTAGTAACTTGGGATCCTGAGGAGATGGAGGCTGCAGCACCCCCCCCCCATCTCTACCACCAGCCAGTTGCCAGATTACATGTCATAGAGCAGAGTAGGCTAGAACCAGGGCCAAAGGCAGGGTGGGGGTGGAACACTAAGATGTACAGGGATTCACTAGAATTCCTTTAAAAATCATCATTACTGCAATTTGGCTCAAGTCACAGGTGTGACTGGAGAGAATATCAAGTATTGGGTTTGGCCTGTAGGAGACAGAAGTGCAGAGGTGGGGAGTAGGGGGGCAAATGTTCAGTTTCCCTCAGATCCCACCACATGTGAGCAGCAGAGTGCATAATATACTTTAGAATGTTTTTATTTGGGATCATTTCAATGATTCGGTATGAGCAGCCTTTCCTCTCATACAGAGACCCATTTCTCACTCTGTTTATTTGCTGCCAACATCTCCTCATGATTTCCCAAAAGCAGCTCTGCCTAAAGTCTCAGAAATCTTCTTGGTCTATTCTCCTCCTCAAATGACCTTGAATTTCGTTAATGTAAACACACCCTCTAGGAGAATATAAACTCTCTGAGGGCAGGCACCATTTTTTTTATGTTATTGTGTCCCTTGTACCTAGCATAGTGCCTTCATAGGATCACAGAAAAAAAAATAAACAACTTTAGCGATCATGCAGTCCACCCCCTCCAGTTACAAATGAGGAAACTGAGTCCCTGAAAGTCTCTTTGACTGGCTCCCTGTTACATAGCTGGAAAGAACAGAGCAGGGATTCACATCCCTGTTCCTTGCCCAATATCAAGCCCCCTCTCTTCCACCACACTGTAATGCTGTGTGTTTTTCCAACCCTTTCTTTGGACTATAGAGTACTTTCCTTTGTTGCTTCATATGAAAAAGGCTAGTATTACTTCTGTAATTGAAAAATGCCATGTTTATGTTTAAATGACAAATTTGATCACTGGATGCTTTGAAAGAATTTCTATTTAAAGTAAAATGTGGGGGAGGCCAGGTGGCTCAGTGACTAAGAGCACCTGCCCCAGAGTCAAGATGACCTGGGATCGAATCCGGGCTCTGATATTTAGCACCACACGCAGAAATAACTGGCCGTGTAACCTTGAGCAAGTTACTTAACCCCAATTGTTTTAAAAATATATATAAAGTAAAATGTGTGCCTGCAGTCTTCTTGCCTCTGTTGCCATGAATATTGGCTTAGGATTTAGTCATTTTCTGTCCAAAACAGAGATTGTTTTCTATTTCCTTTGACCTCATAAATTCCTACTATGCTACATGTCACCTAAACATTCTTTGTTTATCCCCACCCCTTCTCCAATTCCATTTTATCTTGTCTTTTGAATGATTTCCAAAGGCAATGTAGCATTGTGGGAAAGACCTAGGATCTGTAGTGACAAGGTCTGAGTTTTAGTACAGATCTGCCTCTTCTTACGCATGGGACTTTGGGTGAGTCCCTTGACTTCAACAGTCCTCAATTTCCTCACCTGCAAAATGAGGGCTTTGGACCATTGGACTTCTAAGGTCCCATATTATTTCAGGGAGGAGCAGACAGGCTGTTTCTTTGTTGCTATGGGCTTTAAAGGATCAAAGCACTTTGCATTCACTGTCTCATTTGATAGGTAGGAATGGGTCAGGGACCTGAGTTCCGGTGGCCTGCTCCACAGCCCTTGGAACAACAAAGCTAAGTCAGCCACAAGTACTTTATAGAATCTCTAAAAATGGCTTTATTGTAATAAATGCGGCATTTGTTCTTAACTTCCAATTATGTTTAATATACCACCATACAGCCTTTTGTTCTTACTGTAAACCAAAGTATTTGACATCAAAGGTGCCTATTTTTTCTTCCCTCTCATGGAATTATATAAATTACAGCATGTAACCAACGATATGTTGGAGGGGCCAGGGAGGGCTCTGCAACCACCGAGAGCTCTTCAGCAAGTCGTCTCACAGGCATACTGAATGAAGTAGGCACTTTCAGAATAAAACCAGCTGCAAACTGATGATGTGCAAAAAGTTTAAAGACAAAAGAATAACCCATCTATTGCCAACAGAGTTCTTTTCAGGGACTTCTGTCTTGGGAAGCTAGAAACCTAAAGCCGAAGACCATGCACAGCCACCTTACCTGCAGTGCCAAGGTCCGGTTTCATCCCAGGCCAAGTTTTCTGGGAGATTTATGAATTTGTGAAGATTTCATGACCATTAAAAAAAGTACTGGGTAGTTTTAAGCAACAGGAGAAAAGAATTTTCCACTTTTCTTCAGTGTAGACAGTATGTATATATGATGTTGTCTAATATGTAAGGATTTTTTTTCAGACTGGAAACTTCTAAGAGAATTACTCTCCTGGTGGGTCCCAGAGTGACTCCTGAAAACAAGTAATAAATATATAAATGTTTGTTGATTGAGGAGTCAGACAGAAAATGTAAGAATGGAAAAGCTTCCAATATTTTCAGTGAAGCCATTCCCTGTAATGATGGTATGGGAATTAAATTCAAATGACTGGGAAAGCAGGCTTCATAAATTGTGCCCTGGGTGAGACAGCCCAATGGGTCAGAGAGATATTTATAAGATTTCTCTCAGCTGAAACAGCCCAAGATATCTGAGCGTCGCTGGGACTCAAACTTGAAAGCAGGTGATTTGAAAGGGCAAACTAACTAGAAGGCTTTAAACCTGCAGAGAGGGTGCTAAGAAGATCAGAGCAAAGTTCCAAAAGAAGGGATTGAAGCCTAATGTGTTGTTGGTTACTAGAGTCATAAAAGAGAATTCACATATTATTATTATTATTACAAAAACCCAAGTCTTACCTGTTCCAGAAATCTTTTGTGAAGTTCTGCTTTGTTTTGCCTTGATTTTTTTTCCCAATTTACCTTTGAAGGATTTGCATTTTGGTGTATTCTGTCTTGCCATTTGATACAAGGAGCAAATGACACAGAGCAGTGAGTATCTCGTATTGAAGAAACTCAAGAAACATTGAGTGAATTCATTAAAACTCTGCCCAAATTTCTTTCAGAAATTGCAAATCTAAATGTAGGATGACTAGCTCTAAGAGTTAGGAAGAATTGTTTAAATATCTTGTATTTTCCCCAGAAGCAATGTCTGAATGTGTACATTCAGATTTCATTCACACTTGGGCCATTTGTTAATGTTTTTTTTTTTTTAGGCAATAAGTCCTGATTAAATACTAACCAGGTGGGAGCCTAGAAACTCTGTATTTTGTCCATAAACTGGGAGGGGGCAGGGGCAGTGGAAACTTGAGGAAAAACAAAGCCAAAACGTCACATCTTTTGTGAATGCTGTGTTCATTGTTGTGGCTGGGTGACTGTTTTTTAGCTGTGAGAAATACATTTCCCTATAAATCACATTTTTACCATTGGGATTATGTTTGGTTTTGATTCTTAAAATTCTTCTGTTCACTAAAACAAAGACAAGGAAAGAAATTTGATTCTTTTGAGAGTTCTAGAGGAAAAGAGATTGTCTCTCCTCTCTGAAACACTTGGATTTTAGTTTAGTTATACTAATAAACAAGATACATATACAATATAGTTTTAGATATAATACATTACATACATATATATGGAGAGAGAGAAATTCTATTTTAAAATAGGGAGAACATTATTACATCATTTCCAGGGAATTGCTTTACCTCCTACTCTTGAGTAATCTAGAAATCTATTTAAAATTTATACCCGTATTGGTACTCTTAAAATTTATAATCAATTTTGCCTGGTAGATACTTATTTTTTTTCTTGGAAGCATACATGTACACATGCTACATATATACAGGCACATACAAAAACAGGCATTGGTGGAGGGAGATTGTCAGCATATATATACATGCATGAGTTGTATATCTATATATTTAGTATATATGATGTATCTGTACACATATACATATGTGTTTCCAAGGGAAATTAATCTATCAGGTAAATTATATTACAATTGTCTCAGTGTCTTTTATAAAATTGATTTAATAATGTCAACTCTTAATGAATTTTAAATGTTGAGATTTTCTTTGAATCTTGACATTGTAGAATACTGGCAACATTAAAAAGAATAAGTAAAAAAAAGAGGATAAATTCTCTGGAATGATCTCCAAATTTTAAAATATAGGAAAAAATCATTACGCTTTCTCAGTTTCTCTGACTCAATTTGTCTTTTTTTCCCCTTTTAATTGCTTGAAGCGTCAGTCTGGTGGTTGTGATGGTGCTGCACATGTAAGGTGTGAAGCTGCAACACTTGGCTACTTTAAAGATCAATCTCTCCCACGTTCAAGATCGCTGGGATTAATTTTCTAACAATCTCATCGGTTTGAAATCGTCATATAAACAAAGCATCTCATGCAGTGCCAGGTGATGCTCTTGGAGCTTTGTAAAATAAATAAAGTTGTTGGCATGTCATCTCCTTTTATAATTTTGTCTGTGAAATGCAGAAACAAATGGAATTGAATGTACTAAAAAGCTCTGGTTGCTGCAACAAGCTTTACCACAGCCCTCTTTTCCCAAGCTTATGAGCACTTTTCTTTCTGGCGGGAAATGCCAGCATTACCAGCGCTATTCTACAGACGGGGAAACTGAGGCTCAGATTGTTTTCTTTTCATTGAATATTTACAAAGAATTTACAATACCCAAGCTCATATTTATACCAGTATCTTTAGTGTGACTTTGCAAGAACAGTCACAAGATAGAAGCAAAAAAAAATTATATTCCAGCATCCCATAATTTCAAAATGAATATGAGATAGGGACGTTCACACAGCTGTCAGTCACTGAAAGGGATACGTTAGCCACAGGAGTGGGACTTTATTGAACCACTTTGCTATCTGTAACTGACGGAGAAAGAGAAAAATAAAAAGTAGGGCAGTGTGTTTCCTGTCTCTCCCTTACTCTTTATGGTATACACATACATACACACATACACATGTACATACATACATACATACATTACTCACAAGGAACAATTTTTCCGAATGGTGGAATTATGAGACAACCAAAAATCAAAAGATTTTACTTCCAAACTTCGGACACTTTTAAAAAAGTGATATTAAAAAAATAAAACCAAGCTCCTATTTAGGTGTATATATATATATATATATGTATGCATTTATACATCTATATTTATATTTATTATTTTCTCTAGGCAACAATGAAATTCACTCCCAGTTCAGTTTCCCGTAACTCGCGGAAAGGGAGCCTTGTGCATTTCTCTGGGAAGTGCCGGCTCGCTTTCCTAGAAGGCTAAATCACTGGTGGACAGGGGGCTCTGAATTTTTCTCCCGCCCCCTACACCGTCCTCTTAGGCTTTGGGCTGGGCAAGAGTCTTGCTCCTTTCATTCGATTCTGTCTCCCTCTCCCTCTCTCTTTTTTCTTCCTTTCCAGCCTCGTCGCCAGCCGTTTCTAACGACTGATTGACGGGGGCAGGTTGGTTGGAAATCTCAGGACCCTATCATAGGTCAGTCATTAACACCTGACCCAGGGGACCAACGGAAGAGAAGCCTACTCAGTCCTGGGACAGTCGAGAGGAATAATTTGTAGAGCAGGCATCTCTTGGTGCTAATTGACTAGGTTTACCTGAAATTCAATTGTTCTAGGAGGACTTAAACGCTTTCCAGCACCCTAATTCTCTGGTTTCAGCCCTGGGGCACACAAGCACGAATAGGCTCTTTCTACTCAGCGCTACCGAGCTCAACATAACTGTTAGTGCGGATCGGACTCAGTCTCCCTGGGATGGAAGAGTCCCAGCTGGCGGTCCCGATTCCCCAATGTTCTTGGTGCGGCGCAGGGGCTGCGGGAGGGGTGAGGGGGGTGGGGAGATGCCCCACTTTCTCTTAATCATCCTCTTAATTCCTGCCCACCCCCCCTGCCTCTGCCCACAGACGAAGTAGGGGCTAACCAAGCCCAGAGTCCTGGTGAGCTTGCTTTCCTTTGTACTTTAAGGTTTAATATCAGAGCCCATATTGAAACCATAAACACAAGAAGAAATCAGACAAATATTCCACCCCGATGGTAACCGAACCGCCTCCTCCCTTCCTCTCATACCCCCAGTCACCTCAAAAGGGAGTATCAGGCACTCCCCCCACCCTCGCCAGGCTTTGGGGAGATTGGAGGGCCCCAGCACGAGGAAGGGGCTCCCTCAGATCAGAGTCAGGGCCCTTCTGCCTTACCGTCGGTCCCTGGCCGTCTCCAGCTCCCTACTCTCTCCAGCACTGCCCCAAAGAGCCGGGCAGGCAGGCAGCTGGTGGACAAAAGTTTTAGGTTTTTTTTTTTTTAAACCAAAGTCTGCAAAACCAATTTCCCTCAGAATAGGGCTCAATTTCCGTTTAAGAAAACAGCTTTCACAAATCTCTGAATTCTCTCTCCCCCCCCCCCCCCCCCCCCCAAGCCAAGGATAACAATTTTATCTTTCACATGGTTCTGAGGGTGTGTGGCCACCGGCAGCCCACAAATTGTCCCATAGCGTAAACAGCAGTAAGGGAGAACGAGGAAAGGATGTCAGAGCAGACTTCAGTAAAGTTTGGGGAACCCCCTGAGTGGATGGTCCATAGTCTCCCTAACAAAAGCCACATCTACGCCCTATTTTGGTGTCCCTTCTTTCCCCTTCAAAGATTCTGGGTCCATCACTATTTGGGAGGGACACTTGAGACAACGAAAATACTGAGGCCCTAATGTTATTTACTGAGGCTGCCATCAACCTCAACCCTTGGGAAGGAGCCCAATTAGGGAAGGGTATTTACAGCTCGGACTCGGGCCTGAGTGGCTTCTTCAGACCCTTCCCACCCAGTCTGTGACCTTTATGAATCCCTTGTCCTGTCTCCGTACTTAAAGGGGACGTTAGCACGCAGAAGTGGTTGTGGTGGGCTAGAGAAGTGTCTAGGGTGTGTGAATGTGTCTCCCCTGCACCCCACACTCGCACACACTAGAAGAAAATCCCACCCAACTCCCCGAAAGGATGAATTTCCAAGGCTGGATGTACTCGATGGCCTCTGATTCCTTGCAACTTGGAAATGAAAAAAAAAAAAAAATTCGGTAAGTTAGAAAACATCCGCATCCGCAGCTACCAAGAAGGAAAAACCAATTCCCAAAGATGAAAACCCTCGAGGAGCTTAGGGAGTGGAGCCTGGCGCTTCTCTATACACCAAACCGAGTTTGGGGGTATGGTTTTTCTCCTTCATCGAGTAGGGTGGGATAACGAGTGAGAAGCCTTCGCCCCTGAGGTATTGAGCTGAGTCTGGATATTATAAACACATCCCAACAGTGAGAAATAGTTGGTTTCTAATTCTTTTCGAGGATGGCAAAATATTTCCCGGTTCAAGACAAACGGATCAAGAAAGGCAGTGAGTGGGACAAAGGGATGTTTGTCTGCGCTCGGTGTGGGAGTAGCCACCTGGGACTGCAGGTGAGGCTGCTGGTGCTTTGGGATCAGAGGTTGGCTGGCTCCGCCTACGGCTCGCTTCCTCCCACTCCCACCCGGATCCTCATCCTCACAGCCCCCCCTCCCCCCGCCCCCAAGAGATAGGAGCCTATTTCCGCCAATAGAAGTCTAGCCAATCCCGCAACCTCAAAAGGGGCTCCTACTCTGTTCCCCATCAACTGCACACCCCAGGCCCCAGAAAAAAGAGCGGACCGCACGGTTTCCGCGGCCTCTGTTGGAGAGCAGCATCTACCCCGGCTTCTGGCTCCGCCTGCAAAATTAGGGCACTGCCCCGTTTTCAGTTCCAACGCTAGCCCCTCTACACAGCTTCTCCAGCTTCGCCTATTTGCAGATGTGCATGCAGATGTGCGTGATTGGCAACAATGTTTCCGAAAAAAGTAACAAGCAGAAACAAAGTTTCCCCGGAAAGAACAAAGTTGAACTTTGAACCAGTTTTTCCTGGGGCTCGGACACTAAGGTTCCGAGGGCGGGTGGGCGTGTGAATGAGTGTATGTGCGCGCGCGCGCGCCTGTGTGTGTATAAGTGTGTACGTATGTGTGCGAGTATATGTGTGTGTGTATGTAGGGGCGCTCCCCTGGGACCGTCCATTAAACCGATAGTCCCTCTTTGCCTCGGAGCCCAGCTAGGCGCGCCACCCAGGAGCTGCCCCGGGCTGGGGGAGGTGGGCAGAGGAATCCCGAGGAGCCCTGGCTAGGCGGCTGCGACGGTGGAGACGGCAGGGAGCGGAGCGGCCGTTTGGGAGGGAGTCCGCATGTGGTCAGCGCGGGGTTTCTAAGCCAGCCCCCAGCTCACATTACACTCTATTTATAACCTCCTGAAGCCGTTTCCCCCTCGCAGGCAGGCAGCATTCTCTGGGACCACCTTCTCTTGGCTTCCACCTCTCTCCTCCTCTTCCTCCTCCACCTCCTCCTCCTCCTCCTCCTTCTCCTCCTCCTCCCCTTGACATCCGAGCGTCCGAAAGCAGCAGCGCAGCCGGACGATTCCTCCTTCCTTCCCTCTCTTCCTCTTGATTCTTCCCGGGGCTGGCACTGCCGGAGTCCCGCCGGACCGACAGACGCACGGCCGGACCCAGCCTTCCAGGCTTTTCTTGGCCCTTCCCAACCGGGCAGGACAGGGCAGGGCAGGCCAGGGCCAAGCGGGACAGCCCGGGGCCGGGGCCAAGTGGGCAGCCCGGGGCCTGGCCGGGGGCTCTGAGTACTCTGCTAGCTGACCCAGGACGGCGGAGGTGGAGGCATCCGTCCGCAAGCTCCCGCCGCCGGGCAGCAGCCGGGCCTCGCATGCCATGGAGCACCCGCTCTTCGGCTGCCTGCGCAGCCCGCACGGCACTGCGCAGGGCCTGCACCCCTTCTCGCAGTCTTCCCTGGCCCTTCACGGCCGTTCGGACCACATGTCCTACCCCGAGCTCTCCCCCTCTGCCTCGTCGTGTATAATCGCTGGCTACGCCAACGAAGAAGGCATGTTCGCCAGCCAGCATCACCCGCGCGGCCACCACCACCACCACCATCACCACCACCACCACCCACAGGCACCCCCACCGCCGCCGCCGCCGCCGCCGCCTCCGCAGCATCAGGCTCTGCAGGGCAGCTGGCATCTCCCGCCTCTGGCTTCGCCGCCCGCCGCCGCCCGCCACAGCCTGTGCCTGCAACCCGACGCCGGCGGCGGCCCGGAGCTGGGCGGCAGTGCCCAGGGTTTGTGCGCCTCGTCGGGCAGCTTGGGTGCCAGCACGCCCACGGGGGCGTCTTGCGCGCCAGGGGACTATGGGCGCCAGGCGCTGTCCCCTGGGGACGCGGAGAAGAGGGCGGGCAAGAGGAAGAGCGACAGCTCAGGTAAGGAGTATTCAGGGGCTGAGGGAAGGTGCCCCATGCGGGGAGTGGTGGAGGCCCGCCGCCTGGTGGGGGCGACTGGGCTCATTTCCAGGGGGAAAGGTTCAGCGCGCGCGCTGACACACACGAGTCATACAGAGATTAGCACACAGGTACCCACAGCCAGACTGGTACACTGACTGACGGACACATTCAGAGACATACAGGTGAGCAGCTATAGAGACTGATGCGCAGACCAATACATGCGCAGTTGTCAGGGTACTGAGGGGTAGGCTCTCCCACCCAGTCAGGAAGACAGGCAGCCACACAGAGAGACAGTCACAGATGCGTAGACGAACGGTCACATCCAGATACAAGCACATGTGATGTATTGAGTGTTGAAAGAGCCGTAGACTTGCAGCCAACAGGTATAATAGAACTTTTCTCAACTTTCCGAGGCAATGGTCCAAGTCCTCGAACCTTTCCCTCATCTCGAGTTGTATGGAGACGCTCCCTGCAGTACTCTTGGCTACCTAGACTCAGGCAGAGACTGCTGATATCTGGATCCTGGGGCTTGGGGCAGCTTGAGAACACGAGACAGCACCTACTCAGTTGCTCAGTTAGCTTTTTCTCCTAGCTAAAGAGGGAAATTTGTGGAGCAGAGTCTCCCTCTCTCTCTTGCTGGTGCTGGGCGCTTCGTGGGACTGCTTCGGACTCACTCGGAGGCCGCCGGCCAACCCTTCCTCCCCCTTTTCCTAAACTTAACTGGATTTCCAAATTCTTGTGCAATCTTTGGAACCTTTGCCGTAGAACTTGGCAAAGTTCATGAGAAAAAAAAAAATCCCTTAATTCTGATGATAGAGTACTTTAAATAACCTAGGGTCTCTAAATTAAAAAAAAAGTGGGGATTCCTGAGAATTGGGGAGTAAGGGGCAAATTCCCAAAATCTGAAGTTTGCACTTGACTGTATATTTAAAAGGGCACCCTTTGTGGATTTCCAAAAAGTACTTGGCGCGCTTAACTAAACCTGTGTTGGGGGAAATAATGTTTCTTGATGTTGATTCCTATTAAGGAGGTGTTTTCTGGAACATAGAATTCTCGTATCTAGGACAGGGAAAATTGTTTCCCAAGTGATGAGAACCAAGAGAAGGAGCAGAGGGAGTCTTGTCCAAAAGCTGAGGGTGTTGCCACGTGCCGAGTTACCCAGGTCTCTGAAAAGGGGTGGGAGAAGCCGGAGGCACTCAGGTCGCTCTGAAGTGGAAGCCGTAGGAAAGAGATTTGGAGATCCGATCTGCCAGATAAGAAAAGGCCAAGGCAAAGCGTCTCTGAAGTCTTGTAAAGCCTTCATAGCACCAGAGCCAGCGGAGAAAACTAGTAAGAGATCTTTGGGTAAGGAATTCTTGGAGTATTTTCAGTAGCAAGATTAGGAACCTGATTTTCTTCTTGAATCTAAGGATTACCATGGTTTGTTTTTGTTTTTCTTTTTGTTTTTACCAATCATTTGGCAATTTATGCCAACCCTCTCGTTTTACGGGCAATTATCAGCTTTAAAAAACATTACTAAAACTCTATTAAAGTCCAAGTGACTTGCGATTTTAGGCTTAAAGTGTTTTATGTGGGATCCAAATATTCTTCAGTATTAGACATGAAGAAGGCTTTTTCAAGGAAGCTATAAGGTGGGTGTAAATCATCCTGTCATAACTTCAAAATCTAGCCCCTTTTTTTTTCAGCCTTAGGGGCGTTCCCTTCCCAAATCAGGGCTTCTTTTTCCAAGAAAAAAAATAATAAATTTTCTCATACATTATTGGTTGAGTGGACAAACCAGGTGTAATGTTCTTAAAAAGGTGACAAATAACAATATTAATCAAAACTTTCACCTCTATTTTTTTAGGGAGTGGGGAAAAGGAAGGCACCTTCAAAATTCAGATATTATAGAACGGAAAAGTCTCTTATGAACGCAATATTTTAAATCACTGGAATATTTAGAAGTGAAAGACATTTAAGTCACTTCTTCAGGTACCAAGAGCTCTGGAAATGAATAGTTTATTGGATGAATTGTTCTTTTTGTTTACTGACCTGAACGAATGGGCTATTTTTTTTTCCCTCTTTCTCGCAGACAAAAATTATTTTAATTGGAGAAAGATAGGAAGGGCGGGGGTAGTGCATTAATTTCGCTCTGGTGATAGTTTCCAGAGAAAACTGCAGCCCACTCCCCCCCCCTTTTTTTTAGCAAGAGTGTTTTTCATCCTGGTTCACAACATAGCAAAATAGAACCTCGCCAATCAGTATTTTTGTGCAGCTCATGTCTGGAGTACGGCAAAAATGGGGACAATTCGTGTCGTCTGCTGCCCATACGGTTACTGGGTGAGCGTTTGAGTGGGAAATGCCAATTAGTCATCACCCAGGATAGGTGCACTTGGGATTTCTAGTGATCATTTACTTAGATGGAATAGCGGAATAGCGTGGAAGGAACTTCAACTGACTGAATTGAAACAGCATTCCCAGATTTAGCAGCAGAGGCAGTGAAATTCTCATGAAAAAATGCTATGGGAAGTGGAGTCTCCTCTCCTCTCCTCTCCTCTCCTCTCCTTCTTTCCTTTATTTTTTCTTGAAATTTATTGAGTTCAGGTTCTAACCCTAATTCTGACTCCAGTACCCCTCCCCCCTCCACCTTCTGTGAGTTGTCTTGAAGGCTCATTCACTTCATGGCCCCATAAGATTTTCTTGATGCAGCAGAACATAATATAAAGGGAAGAAATAAGAAATTATTGAAGTTAGTGCATGTTATCCATTTCTCAGTTTTCCTTACACTCTCTGCATTTCTAAAAATGAAATTTAAATGAATTAATATTACTTTATCGAATTTAATAATGAAAGCAACATGGTAGAAAGCAGTCCTCATTTACTTGAATATGTGTACTTGGCATTTATTCATGCTTCATTTGCATTTATAGAGAGAGTAGAGTAATTCAGAGTTTAAAAAAAGTAAAGTAAATAAAACTCATATTGTATTCACTAGCATGTATTTACACATACATACTCCACATATACATTTACATCTGTAATATATATATATATATAATCTGTATATTTGTATATAATCTTTATATTTCTATGGAGGGGAGGGGGGCACATGATAGCTCCTATCTCCCAGGGTTATTATGAAGATCAAATGAGGTAATGTATGTTTCTTCACAAAACTTAACATGTGATATAAAGTAAAGCTATTACATGCTAGAAATAATTTATGTGTACATATATGTACCATATTTAGACCATGCCAATAGATACATAGATAGATAGATAGATAGATGGATGATAGATAGATAGAGTATAGGCAGGCAGGTTTAAAAACACTAAGATTTGAACCTGTTGCCATTTTCATAGTAGAAAAGCTACTTTAAATCCCAATAAATGGCATGCTGCAATAGAAAGATAGTCTTAGATTTCGTTTGCTTGGTTGGTTTTAGCTGAGTCTAGAAGCAAACTTTTATGGCCTATGGGCTTCCATAAGTATTTTTATTAGTAATTGACAATAACCAAGTTTAATAGAAAAACACACAGTCACTAAATGTGTATTAAACAGTTTTGCAGCCTTGAACCTACTTTGCTTCCAGCATCATTAGCAACACCAACATCTGCTCTGTCTTCAAAGGACCTCTTAAAAAATCCAAACTTTACAACTGTACTTAAAATAATCAGTAGAAAGCAGGTGATTCTGAAAAATAAGAGTCTATAAATAGTGTGAATTGCTTGGCTTCAATTACTTTTGATTGCCCTCCAAACTCTGCGGTAATAGGAATAAGCTGTATTTTGAGACAAAAAGAAGCAAAGCTGATTGATTCCCCAATCTGATTCCAGTTTTTGCACAGGAATTAGGCTGCAGACAAACAAGAACTACTGTAACCCAAGAAGGCTTTGATTTTTTCCAGAAAGAACCAATTTGTAAAGTTTTCATAAAAAAAGAAGTCATTATCAAGAAAGAACACATCAACTAAGTGCTTATTACCGGAGTGTGAAATAGTAACACTAGATTGACCCAAAGTCGGATAAAGAAACCTGCTAGGCTAAAATTATCCTTAAAAGGTATCGGAAGGAATAGAAGTTGGTATGTGGGTTTTCCTTCAATTTTTAAATCTCCCAAAGTGCCATAATTTCCTTTCCATTGGAGCTCCAGGAATCCTTTGCCAGCCTAGTCCCCCCTTGGCAACAGAACAGTTCCTTTCCTTTCGTGGGTTGAACCTTGCATACTGTGGAGATTCTGACCAGCAGCTACCATGCTTCACTCTTGGCTCATGTATGCAGTTTTTCATAGGATCCTGTTTGACTAGCTCTGATACTGGAAGTGAATAGAAGTCAGTTTATGCACTTTTCTACTCCTGGATGCAAAAGGTCACTCTTGTGTCATACAGGTTTGGTTGTGAGATTTAAGAAAAAACATCTTGTTGAATGTGGAAGAAAGACTGGATAAGAAACCATCCACCTTTCCTCATTAGAACCTCTCCTAATGAATGGAAGTGGTGGGAGTGGGGAGGGGGGGGGAGGAGGGATTCTTCATTTACTTGTTTGTGTCTCTTGCTTGTATGACCAGTTAATGGGAGATGAATGTGAAAAATTCCAACTTCGAAGGTGTGTAAATGAAAAAAAAAATTGAAAGCTGTCTTGTAATTGTTATCAGGCTTTAGCTGTAGATATAACCAAGTCTCAAAGAGAATGTGCTGGTGAGGACAGACAGACAGACAGATAGACAAGCTGCAAGTTTGTTTCAGGGTCTTCCTTGTTGCAAAACAATCGATCACATGAAACCAGGTATTTCAATGGATACTTTAAAATTTTAACCAAATTCATATTTTGAAATGACAGCACAATTGAAAAAAAAGAGAAACCAAATATTTAATTGAGGGGTTCTTAACCTGGGTTCTGTTAAATTATTTAAAAAAATTGATAACTGTCTTTAAGTAGAATTGGTTTCCTTTGTAATCTTCTGTAGTTTATCATATGCAGTGAAAAAAGTGGGATTCTGAGGAGCCCATCAATAGGTTTCACTGGGCTGACAAAGAGATCTAGCACATAAGCAAGATGGAGAAGTCTTAATTTAAAGCAAGGCACCAAGGTGCCCTAGAGCTCCCCCTCACAGTGATCATGGAAGAAGATGCAAGAGTTCTAGAGCACCTCTGGGCCAGAACCCAAAATGCAAGGAGGATGGGGAGTTAGAGAAGGAAATTTAGTGTCTGCTTATGAAACCAGTCAGGCATGAGGCTTTCCAAGTTATTTGAATAATTAAATTCTTCATTAACTCCAGCCCCATTACTAGGCTTTGTAGACACAGAAGCACCCCCACCCCCAACACCCCCACCCCCACACACACTTTTTTATTTTCCCCCCAGAATATTGCAGCTGGTTATTGGAGCTGGGGGTGGCAAAATTCTGAATGGTGATCAGATTTTCTCTTTAGGAGAAAGAAGGGGAGGGCTGGGGCAGCAATGGCAAAGTGTTAATTACTGCTTCTCCCCTCACCCCCTTTAAGAAATACTAAATAGCCTATAGGCATGTGACTTCACAGGTGGCCTTCCCCAGCTCCTGTCAAATCTGGATACAAATCTCAGTGCATCTCAGGCTGCTTCAGACTTCATTTTAGAATCACTCTGGGCTCAGTTAAATGATAAGCCAGGCAGGTAAAAAGCATATACCCAGAGGGACAGAGAGGCTCCCAACTCTGTTCATTTCTGATGAAGAATGAGTCTGCCCCTGTAACAGTGCCCTGCAGGCCAGGGCTCACAGCATGACGTTGGTTCCAAAATCATTTTCGGCCTGGATCAGTTTCTTAGTCATTATTACCAAGTCTTTACTCAGTTTTAAATCAGGCCTGTATTGAGGCCTCATTCTTGGGATATCTTGTGTAATAGCAAGGATTAGTTAGTTGCCATGTAGCTGAGCATTCTCTGACTGACTTTGGGGAGTTGGGGCTCACTTCAAAAGTGAGTGTGCTCAGGACATTCACCCCAGACTGAAAAATGAACACAGGAGGCTGGCATAGACAAAGGCAGTAGACTCAAAAGGACAGGGGTCCTAGTGGCTTTCAGTGTGCATGCTGCAGCAGTGTGTGTGTGTGTGTGTGTGTGTGTGTGTGTGTGTGTGAGAGAGAGAGAGAGACAGAGAGAGAGAGACAGAGAGACAGAGAGAGAGACAGAGAGAGAGAGAGAGAGAGAGAGAGAGAGACAGA